>NW_017265148.1:0-207266 GCF_001638985.1 Phycomyces blakesleeanus NRRL 1555(-)
TTCGCACTGCTCTCAAAGGCGACAGTCATCGCCACTCTATTGTTTTCTTTTTTCAACCCTGTACTAACAACAACTTCGCACTGCTCTCAAAGGCGACAGTCATCGCCACTCTATTGTTTTCTTTTTTCAACCCTGTACTAACAACAACTTCGCACTGCTCTCAAAGGCGACAGTCATTGCCACTCTATTGTTTTCTTTTTTCAACCCTGTACTAACAACAACTTCGCACTGCTCTCAAAGGCGACAGTCATCGCCACTCTATTGTTTTCTTTTTTCAACCCTGTACTAACAACAACTTCGCACTGCGTTCAAAGGCGACAGTCATCGCCACTCTATTGTTTTCTTTTTTCAACCCTGTACTAACAACAACTTCGCACTGCTCTCAAAGGCGACAGTCATCGCCACTCTATTGTTTTCTTTTTTCAACCCTGTACCAACAACAACTTCGCACCACTTTCAAAGTCGACAATACCAATCATACTATCTTTCTTATTTTATCACTACTGAAAAATAAAAATAAAAATAATAACCATATAATCAAACTTCAGCACTCGGAACCCATATACTCTATTCTTTTATATCTGAAGTGACATATACTACTATTCTCAGAACTGTCTTTTTACTTTCGCATGCACATGATATCTATATACTTATACCTTCAACACCTTCTTCAATGAAAATGACCCCATCCTATCACACATAATTTTTAAAAATTCTTACTTTTAGTATATCTTTAAATATCCAGTTCTAGACCAAACAGCCATTGTCTAACACAAAGTCCTGCCATAGTAATCTCTCTTTATAGATGCACAACATAATCCTCAAACCTATATTTTAAAAAAAAAAAAAGAAACATATATTTCTTATACTCTGTACTCTCATTCTTCTTGTCCCTTTCACTTCAAACAAATTAACTTGGTCTCTCCCTACTCGCATATCTTATTTATTTTAATATCTTTAAATAACTAAAATAAAATATGATTTATTATTTATTATATGTTTATATAGGTTATGAATTTATTATAAGAGAGATGTGTGTGTGGGTAGTCGATGTGTGAGTAGTCGATGTGTGAGTAGTCGATGTGTGAGTAGTCGATGTGTGGGTAGTCGGTGTGTGGGTAGTTGAGATAGATATATTTAAAGTGTGTGTATGCAGCCGAGGCATATTTGTGTCTGTAGTTGAGGTGTGAGAGAAAAGGGGGCGTTGTGGGTGGGGGGTGCCATAACCAGTGGTCATATGGGAGAGGAAAAGTTTATTTTCTAACAAATCGCAAAAACTATAATCATTTATAGTTTTGAGGTAATGCATTTGGTAATCCAAAGGTTTCTCTAAAGTAATAAGGTAAAGATAAAGTTTTCGCATCCGTAGTGCGGATGCGATGGTCATGCATGAAATAACAGGTTTATCGTAAAAAAAAAGCCTGGGTAACCGCCCAAGTAAGTTTGTTTGTTTTGTCTAAAAAAAGTATATAATCATATGAAAATCAAAATAAACCAACCAAAAATAGAAAGCAAAGCACTTTGATACTTTATACACGATACTCTACAGTTAACTAATAGCTTGTGTTTTTTGGTTTATATCTTTGTTCGTGCAAATAATCAAGCCTTTTGATATTTCATATTAATATATTAGTATATATAATGAATTCCAATATCTTATTTTTATCTAATTCCAAAAGGCTTTATTTTAATAATGAAAAAGGCTGGTACTATTATATTCAATAATTATATATTTCTTTGCGATTTTTTAAATAGTAACTCGACTGAAATATGTCTATAGCTTGTATCATTTATTTCCTATTCAATTTTTCAAATATACTCTTATTTAAAACTATTTAAACAGCAACTTAAACAAATAGATATCTTTGGCTTGTACCATATACTTCTCAAGCAGTTTATTAAATAGTTCTGTGCAAGAATATATATATTTCGGCTGCAAAAGATTTTGATTAAAATTAAATCCGATCCGAGCTATAAGCAACAATATGGGGTTTAATACATCTTTATAACAGTTTGATCCACTGGATATTTATGGATCAATTAACACTCTACTTCCTTTAATTCGCTTTATCTCTTATTTTCTTTTTATTTATAAGTCTAATCCAAGTTGATATATATCTATATATTATCAAGTTATTTTAAAATGAATTGTGTTCATATACTAAAAGTTACTCTAGGACTATATATATATAATCTGTTAGTATATTTCAGATGAGCTCTTACACCTACCTTTTTTCCCTCTTTAATACACACGCACACACTTGGGGATCTGTCTACCAGTCAATTGGCTGCACTGGTACAATATATACGATATTGTCTATTTCTTTTTATATCTTTTTACAAACTAAGGGCTCTAATCGACAATTCGGACAGCACGCACTTTTTTGTAAACTGGTATTACTGATCGGTGGTGCAGACACCCTTTGTGTACCCACAAGTGAAAGAATCATAGCAGGGTCCATTGACAGGGATACTGTTACCCATACGAAGGTTTAAAGACCGTATGGTACTCACTTACAATCGTTGAGAGAGGACTGTGTATCCAAAACCCCTTCACTGTGCTGTAACCAAAACAAAAAAAAATCTTTTTAACGATGGCTTGAATCTTCTTTCGACATTCCGCCATCCCAGTCGAGGATCTTCATTCCTGTTGGGGATCGTCATTCATATTGTATTGCAACTCAAAGTGGACCGAAAGCGACGCAATACGAAAAGGAAGCGCACTCTTTTGAAAAATAAAATAAAAAATGAAATACTCTTTATTTTATCTTTTTGACGACTGTTCACTGTATATGCGGCTCTAACAAAAAATAAGCCCTTGGTCAAACCTTCGTGTCCCTATAAGCTTCGCACTGCTTTCAAAGGCGACAGTCATCGCCACTCTATTCTTTTCTCTTTTCAACCATGTACCAACAACAACTTCGCACTGCGTTCAAAGGCGACAGTCATCGCCACTCTATTCTTTTCTTTTTTCAACCATGTACTAACAACAACTTCGCACTGCGTTCAAAGGCGACAGTCATCGCCACTCTATTCTTTTCTTTTTTCAACCCTGTACCAACAACAACTTCGCACTGCGTTCAAAGTCGACAATACCAATCATACTATCTTTCTTATTTTATCACTACTGAAAAATAAAAATAAAAATAATAACCATATAATCAAACTTCAGCACTCGGAACCCATATACTCTGTTCTTTTATATCTGAAGTGACATATACTACTATTCTCAGAACTGTCTTTTTACTTTCGCATGCACATGATATCTATATACTTATACCTTCAACACCTTCTTCAATGAAAATGACCCCATCCTATCACACATAATTTTTAAAAATTCTTACTTTTAGTATATCTTTAAATATCCAGTTCTAGACCAAACAGTCATTGTCTAACACAAAGTCCTGCCATAGTAATCTCTCTTTATAGATGCACAACATAATCCTCAAACCTATATTTTTAAAAAAAAGAAACATATATTTCTTATACTCTGTACTCTCATTCTTCTTGTCCCTTTCACTTCAAACAAATTAACTTGGTCTCTCCCTACTCGCATATCTTATTTATTTTAATATCTTTAAATAACTAAAATAAAATATGATTTATTATTTATTATATGTTTATATAGGTTATGAATTTATTATAAGAGAGATGTGTGTGTGGGTAGTCGATGTGTGAGTAGTCGATGTGTGAATAGTCGATGTGTGAATAGTCGATGTGTGAGTAGTCGATGTGTGAGTAGTTGATGTGTGAGTAGTCGATGTGTGGGTAGTTGAGGTAGATATATTTAAAGTGTGTGTATGCAGCCGAGGCATATTTGTGTCTGTAGTTGAGGTGTGAGAGAAAAGGGGGCGTTGTGGGTGGGGGGTGCCATAACCAGTGGTCATATGGGAGAGGAAAAGTTTATTTTCTAACAAATCGCAAAAACTATAATCATTTATAGTTTTGAGGTAATGCATTTGGTAATCCAAAGGTTTCTCTAAAGTAATAAGGTAAAGATAAAGTTTTCGCATCCGTAGTGCGGATGCGATGGTCATGCATGAAATAACAGGTTTATCGTAAAAAAAAAGCCTGGGTAACCGCCCAAGTAAGTTTGTTTGTTTTGTCTAAAAAAAGTATAGAATCATATGAAAATCAAAATAAACCAACCAAAAATAGAAAGCAAAGCACTTTGATACTTTATACACGATACTCTACAGTTAACTAATAGCTTGTGTTTTTTGGTTTATATCTTTGTTCGTGCAAATAATCAAGCCTTTTGATATTTCATATTAATATATTAGTATATATAATGAATTCCAATATCTTATTTTTATCTAATTCCAAAAGGCTTTATTTTAATAATGAAAAAGGCTGGTACTATTATATTCAATAATTATATATTTCTTTGCGATTTTTTAAATAGTAACTCGACTGAAATATGTCTATAGCTTGTATCATTTATTTCCTATTCAATTTTTCAAATATACTCTTATTTAAAACTATTTAAACAGCAACTTAAACAAATAGATATCTTTGGCTTGTACCATATACTTCTCAAGCAGTTTATTAAATAGTTCTGTGCAAGAATATATATATTTCGGCTGCAAAAGATTTTGATTAAAATTAAATCCGATCCGAGCTATAAGCAACAATATGGGGTTTAATACATCTTTATAACAGTTTGATCCACTGGATATTTATGGATCAATTAACACTCTACTTCCTTTAATTCGCTTTATCTCTTATTTTCTTTTTATTTATAAGTCTAATCCAAGTTGATATATATCTATATATTATCAAGTTATTTTAAAATGAATTGTGTTCATATACTAAAAGTTACTCTAGGACTATATATATATAATCTGTTAGTATATTTCAGATGAGCTCTTACACCTACCTTTTTTCCCTCTTTAATACACACGCACACACTTGGGGATCTGTCTACCAGTCAATTGGCTGCACTGGTACAATATATACGATATTGTCTATTTCTTTTTATATCTTTTTACAAACTAAGGGCTCTAATCGACAATTCGGACAGCACGCACTTTTTTGTAAACTGGTATTACTGATCGGTGGTGCAGACACCCTTTGTGTACCCACAAGTGAAAGAATCATAGCAGGGTCCATTGACAGGGATACTGTTACCCATACGAAGGTTTAAAGACCGTATGGTACTCACTTACAATCGTTGAGAGAGGACTGTGTATCCAAAACCCCTTCACTGTGCTGTAACCAAAACAAAAAAAAATCTTTTTAACGATGGCTTGAATCTTCTTTCGACATTCCGCCATCCCAGTCGAGGATCTTCATTCCTGTTGGGGATCGTCATTCATATTGTATTGCAACTCAAAGTGGACCGAAAGCGACGCAATACGAAAAGGAAGCGCACTCTTTTGAAAAATAAAATAAAAAATGAAATACTCTTTATTTTATCTTTTTGACGACTGTTCACTGTATATGCGGCTCTAACAAAAAATAAGCCCTTGGTCAAACCTTCGTGTCCCTATAAGCTTCGCACTGCTTTCAAAGGCGACAGTCATCGCCACTCTATTCTTTTCTCTTTTCAACCATGTACCAACAACAACTTCGCACTGCGTTCAAAGGCGACAGTCATCGCCACTCTATTCTTTTCTTTTTTCAACCATGTACTAACAACAACTTCGCACTGCGTTCAAAGGCGACAGTCATCGCCACTCTATTCTTTTCTTTTTTCAACCCTGTACCAACAACAACTTCGCACTGCGTTCAAAGTCGACAATACCAATCATACTATCTTTCTTATTTTATCACTACTGAAAAATAAAAATAAAAATAATAACCATATAATCAAACTTCAGCACTCGGAACCCATATACTCTGTTCTTTTATATCTGAAGTGACATATACTACTATTCTCAGAACTGTCTTTTTACTTTCGCATGCACATGATATCTATATACTTATACCTTCAACACCTTCTTCAATGAAAATGACCCCATCCTATCACACATAATTTTTAAAAATTCTTACTTTTAGTATATCTTTAAATATCCAGTTCTAGACCAAACAGTCATTGTCTAACACAAAGTCCTGCCATAGTAATCTCTCTTTATAGATGCACAACATAATCCTCAAACCTATATTTTTAAAAAAAAGAAACATATATTTCTTATACTCTGTACTCTCATTCTTCTTGTCCCTTTCACTTCAAACAAATTAACTTGGTCTCTCCCTACTCGCATATCTTATTTATTTTAATATCTTTAAATAACTAAAATAAAATATGATTTATTATTTATTATATGTTTATATAGGTTATGAATTTATTATAAGAGAGATGTGTGTGTGGGTAGTCGATGTGTGAGTAGTCGATGTGTGAATAGTCGATGTGTGAATAGTCGATGTGTGAGTAGTCGATGTGTGAGTAGTTGATGTGTGAGTAGTCGATGTGTGGGTAGTTGAGGTAGATATATTTAAAGTGTGTGTATGCAGCCGAGGCATATTTGTGTCTGTAGTTGAGGTGTGAGAGAAAAGGGGGCGTTGTGGGTGGGGGGTGCCATAACCAGTGGTCATATGGGAGAGGAAAAGTTTATTTTCTAACAAATCGCAAAAACTATAATCATTTATAGTTTTGAGGTAATGCATTTGGTAATCCAAAGGTTTCTCTAAAGTAATAAGGTAAAGATAAAGTTTTCGCATCCGTAGTGCGGATGCGATTCTAATAACGCATCCGTAGTGCGGATGCGATTCCAATAACGCATCCGTAGTGCGGATGCGATGGTCATGCATGAAATAACAGGTTTATCGTAAAAAAAAAGCCTGGGTAACCGCCCAAGTAAGTTTGTTTGTTTTGTCTAAAAAAAGTATAGAATCATATGAAAATCAAAATAAACCAACCAAAAATAGAAAGCAAAGCACTTTGATACTTTATACACGATACTCTACAGTTAACTAATAGCTTGTGTTTTTTGGTTTATATCTTTGTTCGTGCAAATAATCAAGCCTTTTGATATTTCATATTAATATATTAGTATATATAATGAATTCCAATATCTTATTTTTATCTAATTCCAAAAGGCTTTATTTTAATAATGAAAAAGGCTGGTACTATTATATTCAATAATTATATATTTCTTTGCGATTTTTTAAATAGTAACTCGACTGAAATATGTCTATAGCTTGTATCATTTATTTCCTATTCAATTTTTCAAATATACTCTTATTTAAAACTATTTAAACAGCAACTTAAACAAATAGATATCTTTGGCTTGTACCATATACTTCTCAAGCAGTTTATTAAATAGTTCTGTGCAAGAATATATATATTTCGGCTGCAAAAGATTTTGATTAAAATTAAATCCGATCCGAGCTATAAGCAACAATATGGGGTTTAATACATCTTTATAACAGTTTGATCCACTGGATATTTATGGATCAATTAACACTCTACTTCCTTTAATTCGCTTTATCTCTTATTTTCTTTTTATTTATAAGTCTAATCCAAGTTGATATATATCTATATATTATCAAGTTATTTTAAAATGAATTGTGTTCATATACTAAAAGTTACTCTAGGACTATATATATATAATCTGTTAGTATATTTCAGATGAGCTCTTACACCTACCTTTTTTCCCTCTTTAATACACACGCACACACTTGGGGATCTGTCTACCAGTCAATTGGCTGCACTGGTACAATATATACGATATTGTCTATTTCTTTTTATATCTTTTTACAAACTAAGGGCTCTAATCGACAATTCGGACAGCACGCACTTTTTTGTAAACTGGTATTACTGATCGGTGGTGCAGACACCCTTTGTGTACCCACAAGTGAAAGAATCATAGCAGGGTCCATTGACAGGGATACTGTTACCCATACGAAGGTTTAAAGACCGTATGGTACTCACTTACAATCGTTGAGAGAGGACTGTGTATTCAAAACCCCTTCACTGTGCTGTAACCAAAACAAAAAAAAAATCTTTTTAACGATGGCTTGAATCTTCTTTCGACATTCCGCCATCCCAGTCGAGGATCTTCATTCCTGTTGGGGATCGTCATTCATATTGTATTGCAACTCAAAGTGGACCGAAAGCGACGCAATACGAAAAGGAAGCGCACTCTTTTGAAAAATAAAATAAAAAATGAAATACTCTTTATTTTATCTTTTTGACGACTGTTCACTGTATATGCGGCTCTAACAAAAAATAAGCCCTTGGTCAAACCTTCGTGTCCCTATAAGCTTCGCACTGCTTTCAAAGGCGACAGTCATCGCCACTCTATTCTTTTCTCTTTTCAACCATGTACCAACAACAACTTCGCACTGCGTTCAAAGGCGACAGTCATCGCCACTCTATTCTTTTCTTTTTTCAACCATGTACTAACAACAACTTCGCACTGCGTTCAAAGGCGACAGTCATCGCCACTCTATTCTTTTCTTTTTTCAACCCTGTACCAACAACAACTTCGCACTGCGTTCAAAGTCGACAATACCAATCATACTATCTTTCTTATTTTATCACTACTGAAAAATAAAAATAAAAATAATAACCATATAATCAAACTTCAGCACTCGGAACCCATATACTCTGTTCTTTTATATCTGAAGTGACATATACTACTATTCTCAGAACTGTCTTTTTACTTTCGCATGCACATGATATCTATATACTTATACCTTCAACACCTTCTTCAATGAAAATGACCCCATCCTATCACACATAATTTTTAAAAATTCTTACTTTTAGTATATCTTTAAATATCCAGTTCTAGACCAAACAGTCATTGTCTAACACAAAGTCCTGCCATAGTAATCTCTCTTTATAGATGCACAACATAATCCTCAAACCTATATTTTTAAAAAAAAGAAACATATATTGGGCTTATTATAATATTTTAATTTTTCAACTAAATTAGCTACTAATATAATATATATTATAAAAGTACGGTGACATCAAAGACATATCATGAAAACCATTAGACAGAGCAATAGAGTAACCATGTCATATTTTGCAAGCACCAACAGTTGTGTCGGAGATATACATTTTTATTTTTGTTCAACCATACTTATATTTAGGTTATGTGGTAAGCGCTGTTACTACTTCAAGCCAGGTCCGGCGTTCAATTCTCAATAGAGTATATGTTTGGGTATTTTTTGGTTTTATATATCATGATAGAATCTTTTAATTTTTTTTAAAAAAAAAATTAGTAAGATTATATTTTTGAGTGATTAATTATTCCATGTATTATGCGAGAACAATTAATAGATTAGTATTATCTTTATAGTTCTGGCAAATGTTCTGTTTTTATACTAATCATACAAAATGATTAATATATTAAATAAAGAAGCTATAATAGTTATTGCTTTATTCAAGCATATTATTTTCAGTCGCAACTCTCAACAAAATAAAGATAAAAATTTTCAAAATCTGACTTTTATATTAATCAAGGTAAAGCAAGTGATAGAATCTCAAAAAAGTAATAGATTTGATTGCTTCATAGTTTAAATACCAAGTTAACAGTAAAAAAAAATCATTTAATATTTTCACTTTTATATTTTTTTGTAATAAGCATTTATTAAAGACAATAGCATTTTTACCTCTTATTTTTCTCATTATTTTTTCTATTTTTAATATTTACTTTTTATTGTATATGCAAGTAGTCACAATTTTTTTTCAGAATTAGAGGTAAATGTTTGATCACTTGGTGTGGACAGACTAAAAGCTCAAAAAAAGACCAAAATTAATTAAAACTCTTGCCCAATGATATGACTTAAAATTTGTTCTTCTTTTGCACTTTTTTTGAACTTTTAGTCTGTCTACACCAATTTTTTTTTGTTCTGACATCATTTTATCACATAGATGAATATGTGAGCAAAGACATGCATTGTTTATAGATTAATTCAATTTTTTCTTCTTCTCCTAATATATATATATAGTTATTATATTCTACTCGGACAGCAAAATTCGATTCATTTTAACTTTCTACCAACCTGCCCACTATACCAAATCCCGGCGGCCATCTAATCGTAGCATGATTCAATCTCCGAAAAAATTCTAAAGACCGACAATGCGCCTCTAATGTCACTTTTCTGTTACTCTTCTTTATTAGCTATCGATAGAACCAAAAAGCATACAGATACAATCAGTAGAAGGTGAGAAAAGTAGAATTTTACGAATTTTTTTTTGGTAAAATATTGATTTCTTGAAAAAAAAATAAAAAAAAAATTAAATATTATAAATGCCGACTGAAACCTGTTTTACTTTTATTTTTACTCTCAATTTATCTATTTATTTTACTGTTATACTTTTGAATGATATATAGCTTGTTAAGGCGTTCTACATTACAAGAATTATATATGTACAGAGAAGTTATATTTATATAATAATAATTCGCACAACTACTTTTATCAAGCAATAACATGTCGATTTTTTCTTCCTTTTTGTTTCTAGAAATTCCGATGAATCTTAGAAAAGAAGTAAATCATGGAGCTGCGATTGTGTGATGTCACAAGAGAAAATCATTTGGCTCTTCGTACGGGATTGAAATCAGAGAGATCCAAACGAGATCTCAAGATCTTTTAAGCTTCTATAGATTTAAGCAAAGAATTTATAGGCCGTGGATTACTAAAAAGAAGACAATAATAAAGAGATAATGTTGTCTGAAATTACATATAATCGTATTTGAACATTGGTGTGATTAACTAGTGCACCTGAACAATCACTCAACGCCCAATATTATCAGAGATATTGCGGTTGAGACGAATAGATAAAAAAATTGTGTAGGTGTACTAAGGACTAGTGCCTTTTGACATAATAAACTATCTGGATAAGTTAAGCAGTTTGAAGGAATGAAATAAACCCTCTGTGAATACAAGAAGAGTAAGGTAAACTAACAAAGCTAGGCAATACATTATCAGTGTAGAAGAAAAATGAAAATCTTGAGTAGGATTGGGTCATGGGACCAAGATACACAGCAATACCAATAAAATGTAGATTTACTACAAATATCTTCTGGTTTATCCAGAGAGAGAGTGTATGGGTGCATAATAGCTGCTATATCTGATATTAAATATGTGCACGGATCACTCTTGACAGGATCTATTGTTGAAGGATACGAACGGAACCGTTTTTAGCATGTAACTTGGGTGTAGTACCAATGCCGATTTGAGAAATGTTTGGTTCCGGCTATTGAGGTAAATAGCTTGCCAGATTCCACAGGTTAAATCAATAGTGAGTCATTCATATTTTACACTGGTGTCGTTTAACCGTCCGCGGTCATGTTTTATATATGTAAAAAAATCATATATTTGATACAGGGGAGGATCAAAGGGGTTGAACTGGATGCTGAGCGCTGGGACTTTAGGTAAGTTGTTCCGTGTGCTAGAGAGTTGCTCAAACATGTTTTATTGGCAATTATTCTGCATCAACGGTCTAGTAATATTATTAAAACAAGGCAAAATAAAATACAATACAATAGTAATATATGTAATATAAGATATCAAATTCAGCAATACCTGTTTATGTTATAGAGTAAATTGGTTTGTATGTGTGTGCAGGATGATATTCCCAGAAGCGTTGTATTTGTTATTCATGATTAATATTACTATTTAATCTACACTTTGAGGTTTGCGTTCTTGTTGATATTGAAACGTAGGGAGTGGTGGGTTCGGTTTCGACCATCATGCCAATGGTAACAATAATTGTGACGTAGACAAACCCCCTAACACCCCCTCTTTCTTCATTTGGGATTTATCACAATCCCTCTTTTAGCGTCTTGTATTGACACATAGGGTACTTGTAAGAGGTATTGTAACTCATTACAATACTACTGCGAGGAGGGCCATTCAAGTTGGACAGTATTTACACCCGGGTTACTATCTAGCACAGGTTCTATATTCTTAATGGATGTGTGGTAACGATGGACAGTAAACTACTTCAAGAGGATACGTTCTCGAGACAATAGATGTGCACTCCAATAGTTAGGATGAGTCAAATAATATTTATTTGACTAGGCGTATAGGGATGAGAATCAGTTATCAAAATAATAAAATGGGAAAAGTGTTTTTAACGTGGTAAAAAGAGATACTTCATTCATTTTCATTAAACTTCATATATGGGTCTCCTCTGCTTCTTCCTCTCGCTCCTCTCATCTACACTTCGTTCTCCTTTCTTCTTCAAATTCATTCTCCGAGGAGAGGCGGCCGCCAACAACCACGCACACGTTCACAGTATCCATATCCGTTCTTCCATTTTTTGATACATTACCTCTTTTGATTAGGGCACATTTTCTACAACGATCCCGTCAGTATTTCTTCCTTGTTGTTGTTCAACCTATACTTAAACCTATAGAAAGATATACTATATTATAGTGTAGTATAGTATAACGTATTAAAATAAAATTAATAATGAAATATTTACTTTTCAGAGAGGACTGTCTATCAAAAATCACCTTCACTGAGCCACAAGAGAATAAAAAAAATTCTTTTTAACGATGCCTTGAATATTTTTTTTACCTACCTCATCCCTTTCGGGAATCCTCAGTCAAACCCCCATGCCTAAATTGACTTTACAAATCTACTGTAATCGACACCAACCTCACAACGCTACCAAAACAGACACCAGAAACCTTAACATATTTATTTTCTTTTTCTTTTTTTTTACACGTACCAACATCAACTTCAAAACTCTATCAAGATTGACACCGCCAACCACTATATTCAATTCTTTTTTTGGGCATACCAACACCAACACAAAGATATCAAAAGTTGCACAGAGAATGAAACCATTCATAATATTTTTTTTTGTAATATGTATTGGAGGTAATGTATTTAAAGGCGAAAAAGCTAGAGAATAGCCAAAGCTGATTTAGCTTCGAATATTGTAATGTCTAATGTAGATGGAACTGCTATATGATTAAGGACAAATTCAATATCAAGAATAAGTTGGAAGTGGCCGCTCGATATGGATATCTAGTGTGTGGCATTGGCTACGCTGATTGAGCGTATGTATGATCTATTAGGTTAAATATATGGCGAATAAGGTGTCTAGTTCAGGGAATATTTCCTGGGTGGCGACGAGGACGACGAAGATAGCCCCGTGAGTAGCCATATACGTATGCATAGCTGACCTTCAACTGTTAATACGCTATTGATTTAGATACTAGCGCTTCAAAAGTGATGGTGGTAGCTATAATGATTGAATATTAGAGATTGAGTGGGATCAGTTTCGTGGCTCATATTAGCATGAGGAGGATACTGAGAGGATATATCCAGAGGTCTGCGATATACAATACAGTGGATAATCTAGTGGCTGAATTAAACATACCCGAAACTAACAAATAAGCTAAAGTATGCCGAGTTGCTAATGTTGTTAATTGGGATAGATGATGAGCAGTAATAACGTTATGCTAGTGTTATGCGATTCCTTGCAGCCACAGGATAAGTAGCGAATGTAAGTACGGTAAGGCCAAGCTGTAGTTAAAAGAGGCAGTAATTAAATGTTCAGAGAGTCTTGTTCACCTCTATCCTATGAGGAAACGTGGAGCTCTGATACTTGTCTTGACTGTGAGTACTAGACGAAAGCAAATTACGTTATTTAAATTTTCAAATAGCACTGTATACGTTTAGTCTATAATGGAGGCAAAAACTTGATCCTTTAAATCAATTGGAAATACACTACTGAAATGAAAACATTAATAAAAGAAATAATTTAAAAAATACTTGTATATCTTTAAACAATGATGGGGAGCACAAATTTGTTACTTGATCCTTGATATCAAATACATAAAAAAGATATAGGTGTCGGTGAATTTCTCAAAAGCCTTTTATATTTTTAACCAGCTTAAATTATTTGGCTTCAACTACACATATACTTCTTATATAAAGCAAGTAGTACTGAGTGGTCAAAAATTGTTGTATACCTAGAATCCATACCTAAAACTAAAGTTTTAATGTTTAGCATTAAATATGACTGTAAGGTCCTATAGAAACAGCATAAAGTAGTTATTGAAACAAATACATATGCAGGTATATGATACTCGAGCCCGAAATCTTGATCGTTGGGCTTGTCTGTTTAAAATAATATACAAAAATAATTTGTAGTAATATATCCAAAGAAACTGGTATACCTGTAACCCTTGATAGAGATTGAGTTTTTTAGCGTTGGGTTTTGCTGTCGAAATAGTAAAAAAAGACAAATAAAAAAAAGACAAATATAGCTGTGGCCCACAATAGAGAGTAGAATACTGATACCTGGTATCGGCTGTAAAAAAAATTAGTAAATACAATTTTCAGTGAGAAAATTTTAAAAACTCCTCCTATGTCTTTAATCCTTAATAAAGAATAGAACCATGATAATTGACCTAAACTACGAAGAGAAAAAAAAATAAGCAAATACAAGCATAATTCAAAGAAAAATGGGCAACTAAACAATGTATACCTGTAACATATGAATAAGAGTTAAACAATAATCTTTGACACCAACTGTGAAATTATAAGTATTTATAACCATCAGTGAATAGATTCACAAAGAGACTTGTATACCTACGGCCCATGATGTAGAGCAGAGCCATAAATTTTGGACTTGGCGATTAAAAGACTAGACAAATAAAAGCGACAAGTATTAACTGCTTAAAGAGTCATGTATACATATAGCCCAAAATGGGCAGCGGAATATTGATCGTTCGCCCTGGTGGTAAATAGACTAAAAAAAGAAAGCCAACAATAAGTATATGTTCAAAAAGAAATATATACCTGTAATCATGAATAAATACTCAAAACTTGATCGTTGGCTTAAAATATAAAAAAAAAAGCTAGACAAAATAATAGTTGATAGCTAAATACTAAACGAGACATGTGTATCTCATACCCTGGATGTATGGTGAAACCTTAATCGTTGGTTTTGACTATGTCAAGATAACTAAAAACAACAACCAGTAAGTAGATGCTCAATATATATATACTGGAGAACTTGGACGGGCAACAGAGGCTTTATAGTTTGGCTTTGACTGTGTAAACACTAGAATAATCTAATTGATAGTAAGAAAATATTTAAAGAGCTTTGTATACCTGAGGATTTTTATGGAGAGTGAAACCTTGATCGCTGGTCTTTGCCGTAAAAAGTATGGGAATATACAGCTCAAAGAGACTTGTATGTCTATGACTGTAGGAAAATGTCGGAATATTAATCGTTGGTCTTTACTATGAAAACACTAGAAAAATACACCTAATAGTAAGTAAATTCTCGGAAATATATATATACCTATGGTTGGAGATGTAGGTCAAAACCGTGACTGTTGACATGAGCTGTGAAGATTCTGGACATATAAAACAGGCTGTAAGTAAATGGTGTAATAAAGATGTATGCCTGTAGCCCTGGATGGAAATCGGACGCCTAATCGTTGGTATGAACTGTGAAATTACTAGAAAAATTAAAACTGATAGTAAGAACATATTCCAATAAAAAAAAACTTGTATGTCTATAAGCCTTGATGGAGACTAGAGCCGTGAGGGCTAGCATAGAATGTAAAAAAGAAAAAGAAAAAAAAAGATCAAATAGATAGAATCAGTAGTAAAGTAATATTTAAATACACTTATATATCTAAGACGTTGAATTAATAGCAGGATCTTGATCGTTGACCAGGACTCTAAAAACGCTTGATAAATGTCATTGGCTGTAAAAAAGTAATCTAAGAATCTTATATACCTTTACCCAATAATGTTGAGTGGAAACTTGATAATGACCAAAGACTTGATCAATGGACTTGAATGTGCAAACGCCAGAGAAATTCAGTCGATATTAAAAAAAATCAAAGATACATGGATATCTTCAACCCTTCCCGGAAAGCTGAAGCTTGATCGTTGGACTCGGATTTAAAATACTAATCAAATGTAATCGATAATAAATAAATGTTCAAAATAAACGGTGATACCTGTGGCTCATGGTTGAGAGTAGGAAATTTATCCCTTGACCTATATATTAAAAGCAATAGGCAATAGCAGCCGGCAGTCCTAAAAGGGCAATTATACTTGAATGTCTGTGAACCTGGGTGGAGACTAAACTCTTGAACCTTGGTGTGGACTATGGTATGACTAGATAAATATGATGGATGACAGAAAGATATTCAAAGGAGGGTGTACGCCTGTTACCTCGACGAATAGCAGAAACTTGATCATCAGCGTTGACTGTAAAATTATTAGACAATTTCAACAAGCAATGATTAACTATTAAAAAAAAAGCATATATACCTTTTACCCTAGATGAGCAGCGGAATCTCAATTAGTAGCCTTGACTATGAAAAGACTAGACAAATATAGCAGACACCAAGCAAATGCTCAAAGAGGTATATATACCAGTAACCCTGCATGAACTATGGAATCTTGGGTGTTGGCCTCAATTGTGAAAAGACTACCGAACTAAAGCTGGTAATAGGTAAATACCCAAAGATACTGGTATACCTAACATCCAAGAAGGAGAGTGGCATCTTGATTGTTGGCCTTTTCTGTGAGTAGACTAAAGAAACACAATTGGCAGTAAGTAAATACTAAAAAGTGGCAGTATATCAGTGATTTTTGACGGGGATTTGAACCTTGACTGTTGAATTGAACTGTAAAAAGACTGCTTCAAACAGCTATCAATATGTTAATGGGTAAAGAAAGCCACTTGTATCCCTGTAAATCTATGCGGAAATCGGGCTCTTGATCTTTGGTCTCGACTGTATAAAGTCTGAATAAAGCAATTAGTAGTAAGTAAATGCTTAAAAAGGCATGTATACCTTAACCCTATTTTTTGAAGTGCAACCTTGATTCTCGGCATGGACTGTCAAAGATTAAAAAGATTCAACCAGTGAAGAATAAATGCTAAAATGTGCGTGTGTACCTAGAACCTTGAATGGATAGAAAGAACATGATCATTTCGCCTTGACTATGTAAACGCTAGGAAAATCTAATTTTTTAGTAAATTGCTTAAAGATTCTTGTATACCTGCGACCTTTGATGTAGAGCTGAGCATTGAACGCTTGCTACGGAGAAGAAAGGGTTAGAACAAAACAACTGATAGTACCTAGAAAGTCAAAGAGACTTTTATACCTGTGAGCCCAAAAGAATATCAAAGCTTTGATCGTTGGCTTCGGCTGTAAAAACATTATGCAAATATATAGTAAGTAGATTTTTTGGCAGATTTGTATACCTGTCCCCCCCGGATAAACAACTCATATTAATTGTGGGCCTTTCCTGTAAAAAGACTAGAAAATATAATAGCTAGTAAGTAAAGGTTCACATAGTCATGTATACCTTTAATCCTTAATGGAGATTAAAAACCCGATTGCTGGCTTAAACTATAAAAAAGCTAGACAGAATAATAAGTGATACGTGAGTACTAAATGAGACCTGTATACCTCGGGCACTAGGTAGATAGTAAAACTTTGGTAATTCAGTTTGACTAAATAAAAATTACTCGAAACAACAAGCAGTAAGTAAACGATCAGGTATGTACATATACTTGTTACCCTAGAGGACAGTAAACCTGGATCGATTGGCCTTGGCTGTGTAAAATTAAAAAATAATAATTAATTAATTAATAAATAGTAAAATAATACTTAAAAATATTTTTTAAACCTATGGCCTTAGATGGAGAGTAGATGCTTATTATTTAGCATAGACATTAATGAAATTAGAAAAATCAAACAAGCGTTATGCAAAGGCTAAAAGAGAATTGTATACCTGTAACCGTGGATGAAGAAGAAATCCTTGTTCTTCGACCTGGGCGGTGAAAACACTAGACAAAAAAAAAACAAGCGATAAGTAGAAACCCAAAGAAAAGTGTATACCTGTCATACTGGATGGAGATCGGATCCTTGATGGTTGCCCTTGACAGTAAAAACAATAGACGGATAAAAAAAGCCAATAATCAACGGCCCAACGAAAAATATATATCTGCAAGTCTGGATGAATATCAAGTCCTAGTTCTTCGGCCTAAACCGTATAGGCACTAGACATATAAAACTAAAAGTTAGTAAAGACGCAAACATATTTGTATACCTGTCACTCTGGATAGGGCTCGGATTCGGAATCATTGGTATAGACAGTAAAGGCACTTGACAAAAAAAAAGACACATTAAATAAAAGCACTTGTCAGATTTGTATACCTGTAAAACTTGATGGAAACCGGATCCTTGAGTGTTGAATTTGACTGTAAAGTCACGAGAAAAAATACAGTTTGCAGCAAGTCAAAAATCAAAGAGATGTGTAACACTATATCCCAATATGGAGACCGGGTTCTTGCTCGTTACCCTTGACTGCAAGGACACTAGAGAAACAAAAACAATTATAAGTAACGGCCCAATAACATTTTTATATCTGTATTTCTAGGCGGATACCAGATGATTGGTCGTTGGCCTTGACTTTAAGGACAGTAGAAAATTAAAACCGACAGTAAGTAAAATCCCAAAGAGAAGTGTATACCTGTAACACTGGACGGATATAGGATCCATGATGGCTGGCTTGAACTGTGAAGCCAGTAGAGAAATAAAGCCAACAGTAACTAAAGGCCGAACTAGATGTATATACCTGTCGCACTGGAAGGAAAACAAAATTTTCATTGTGTAGCCGGATCGTAAACACACTAGGCCAATACGAAAGAAAGCATGTAAAGACAGAGAGAAAAGTGTGTACCCGTAACACTGGAAAAATAACAATAAATACACACGGGGAAATTCAGGCATACTATTGTGAATATTCCGCATTTTACAGTGGGGTTTTGCCTATTTCCACTGGTACCAAAACTGATCTGGTTACATGTGCACAGACCTGTTATCTACAAGTGTAAAGTTCGATAGCACTAGTGAAGTTGGGGTCAATAGTAATTTTATATCTTTGTATATAATAGAGTACCAAGAAAACTTTATTTCAAACTTTGTTTTTTGCTGTAATACAATCTGTTTCCATGTTAAAGGTTAATAATCAGGGACTACGTCGCATGTGTATTGTTGAACTATCCCTGGGTGAATAGTTAGAACCATGGACATTTTATTGCTTATAAGCCAATCATTAACACTCTTTATTATGAGGTCATAGATTATCTGCTCCCCCAATTACTTGATATTCAATTATTATTGGTTTGAATTATAGTTTATTTTTGTATTTATTAGAAAAAATAGAATGATTCTAGGTTGATAGTATTGGAATAATATTATATGCCTCGGGCCGTCTTCACCGGTATCCTTCATATGACTCAAATCAAGCAGTGCTTTATATATAATGTTTGTAAACCCTCATATTCAGTAGTTATCTTTGGCACAGATACTATTTAACATAATAGAAGAGAAGTTAGATGTGTATTTAAATATTTACATGTTGTGAGTGATATATTAATTTGAGGATACATACAATATAATGACTGAAGAAGATAAAAATAAAACTTTGAGAGTTCGAGGCATGGCGTCAAGTATAATTTCTTTAACAATGAAAATAATATAGAGAAGTTAGTTTGAGTGAATTGGGTGACAGAATATGTAATGAACGTACCCGAAGAAAGTCGATTTATTTGTAGACCTAGATAGTACTTGTCAAGAGTTGATATAACCTTTAGTAAAAAACATATATTAATATACAGTATAAATAATACTATCATACATATTAAGAGAATAAAAGAAGAAGTCTTACCATGTCAATGACGGCGCCAAGAGATAGAGGTTCTTGATTAATTGCGTGTTTGGCAGATGAACATTCATCTGTAATAAAAATTATATTCTGTCAGATAAATATTAAAAGTAAATAAAAAATAAAATATTACCGTGTTGATGGTCTTGTTTAATTGTAGGGAATATTTTTGGCGATATTGTCTATAAAAAAGGAGAAAAGTCAGAATAATTTTATAGGATGATGACATGAAGTATAGTTACTAACCTGGACTAATCCGGATGGCCATTGTAAAGAGAATACATCAGAAGGAAAAAACACGCTAGTATCTATGACAACTGAAATAATAATTATTATTTAGTTACATTTGAAGAAAAGAATTGCTTTAAAAAAAAAGAAGATATGTTACCAAAAAAGTTTGCGAATATAGTAAAACACTAAGAGAGTATATATGTATCTATGACAACAGAATGTGTTAATCTTGTTGTTGTCTGTACAGAAGTATTTTTAAGAAGAATGTATCTTACCAGTAAAATTCACAGTTATAACAAAAATCAGAAAGAGAAAGAAAAGAAAAGAAAATGGTCGATAAGGAAAAATATGGAAAAATATGGAAAAATAAAAAAAATAAGTAAATAAAATACAAAAAAAAACAAAATAGGTAATTAAAAAAAATGAAACTCAAAAAAAATATCCAAAAAGCATAATAGATATAATGGTGTAGTATCTAAAAGCAATCTTTGTATCAATTTACACAGTGTGTGTACAAGAAGTTACTTTAGATATATTCTTTTAACCAAGATCAATCAAGACTAGACATCCTTTTTTTTTTGGAAATATAAATATACGTTTTTGCTACAATCTTACTCACCCTTGCTCACGCACTCTTACAATTATTCTTACTTATACTCACACTTTCTCTCTCTATCTCCCCATCTTTTTCTGTCTTTTATTTTGGTATGTTTGATAATAAATATAATTGTAGTGTATAATAGAAATTTATTCAAAGAATATAAAAGCATTAACAGTTAATACATATTTGAACTTATATTTTTAAATTAATAGAATATGTCTAACCAAAATGAAAGCTATCCCACTCGACGCACTCCTGCTGAGAGAGAGATGACAAACTCTCTTGCCATCTTGCGTCGTGACATGACCACTGTCATGAAAGATGTTGCTGATATCAAAGCAAAAACTTCGAACACTCCTGTATCTGCTGTTTTGCAGAGTCAGCCGATGGCTTTAGTGCATGCTGTTGCTCCTGTGAGCATGGAAATGAATGTAGCTGGTTCTCCCACCATGGCTTCTGATGCAAAATCAGTCAACAAAACAAAAGCCTATGTATGTATCATACATATAGTAAATTATATCTTTAATAACTTACCAAGATTCAATAGAGACTTCTTCGGGAGCATTTGTGGGACCCTAAGTTCAAGTCAAAACATTTGGCTGAAATTCAAGCCAACAATGGCAAGCCAAGGTGGAACACGGCTGTCAACTTCAACCAGTCGCCAAACACTGAGTTGACAGAAAACCTCGTTGCCTACTCGGAAAGAAATTTCGTAGGAGCAGGACTGAGAAAAAGTGATGTTCGTGACTTTGTCTACACGAACTTCACTAGCAGAAAGCGTGCAGCTAATAAGTCTCAGGCTAAAAAGAAGTCAGACAATGCTCGCAACAGAAGGAGTAGCCGCGAAAAGGAGGTAAGTTATACTTTATTTATTTATTATTTGAATAATTCTTATCTAAGTCATTAATTTAAAGCAAAAAAAGAAAACTAATTTAATATTTTCAACAGCACTTGAAACGTCGCAAAACAGCGTACCAGTCTAACAAGACTGCTATTGATGACGAGATGAAAAGAGATTGCTCTGGTCTCATTATAGAAGAGGCTATGTCTGTTGGTGAGTCAGACGATGGCACTTCGCCTCATGTTTCTTATAGTGGGCTTCGTCTTCGTCGTCCAGGTTGGAGAAGTGATGAGGTAATTAGTTTTTTTAAAGTTGAAATATTTAATTTAGTTAATATATTATATTGTATTATACTGAATAAAATATTAATGTCTTTAATATAGTACAACCACTTCATCACACTTGTTGACAACAAAGTGGTAGCTGATTTAGGCTTAAATAGCCATCAATTGCTGTCACGTGCTTTTGGCGAAACCGTTGAAGGACCAGTCCCTGATGCAATTGCGTCACAGTTTCCTCAGTGGGCTCTTAGAAACGGGCCCTAAATAAAGTTTATATTTTTTGTTCTTTTTTTCTTCATTCATAACGTCTTATACTTTAAATAACCAAAAAAATGCATAAAGAGGCATTACTTGTTCTTTGTTTTTTATTTAATTATTCTCATAAAAAATCATAGTGCATAATTATTCATAAAGGCTTCAGGCATAGTATTTTTTTGGCATAGGAATGACCAGCATTCTTTCTTCGTTCATATCAGTTACATCTACAGCAGTTGCGACCTCTAAGTGTATGCGATGTACAGGCAAGATGCTGTGATAATTATCAGCGGAGAATTCTGGCAAGCAGATTGCAATACCTTCATCTCTGTGTTCATTGTCATTTGTCGAACTATACCATCGGATGTATGCAAAAACATGCTGGTCTTGATGTAATGTTGATGCTCGGTGGTTTGGATGAGGAGGCAGAGTAAATGAATGTATAAAAAGATACTGAATTTGTCCGGTATATAGGCTTGAAGTTCGGCCATTGCTGCTACGGAAGAAAGCTTGAACGAGTGACCCGCGCTTACCAGAACTGTTGTTCCCAATATATGTTTGGCCAAGGAGATCAATTGATTTCAATTTTGTGATTCGGTTATTTACAAAATATTGTGACAATCTGGCATCGTGGTAAGAAATGAGATTGGGCATGGCATAGGCGATTTTATAATAATCTAACAATTGAGGATAATCAATATCACTCATTGTTGATTCTTTTAAGGACTGTAAAGGAAAGGTGGATGGGGGGAGTGGTTCATTGCCTTTGATAGGTGCTGCTCGACTTAAGGATGAGTCTACAAATTGTTGCAGTCGGAAAGGTTGTTGGTTGGTTGGAGCATAAGTGGCATAGGTCGTTATAGGTGCGGTCGTAGAGGTAAGTTTTTCGAAAAGAGGAAGGAATGGAATGAGGCTTGGACATGATAACGTATTTCGTACGTAATCAGCTTTGTATGCGTCTGCAGTGAATTTTGTCATATAGGTTGTTTCAAACCCGTCTTTTCTGTTTGTCTTGTTATTCTTTAACAAACCATTGTATCTCTCAAAACCAAAGAGCCAATAGCCATACACGGGTCCAAAATCACGAATTGTGTCATGAAGATGGAGGTGCAGGTGCATGTTGCAGGTGAGGACTTTTGGTTCATATGTATCTTCACAAGATTGACAGAATTCTTGTAGATATCTGTGTGCTTGGTCTATTTCGATGAAACTGATTGACGGCTTTACAAGTATACGGCATGCTTTTACATAGTGCATCCAGCCATTGAACATATTGGACGGAAGAACTGGTTTTAGAAGCACGGGAGAGTACACCAATACCCAAGACTTCCACTCATCTGCTTTCATGTGGGAAAAGCCCTTTCCTATCTTCGTTTTCAGCTTGGTATAGTCGCTGGGCAATATCATCGTTGCTGCAACTGTCTGCATTGCAAGCAGATCATTGTTTTTCATTTTTTTCATTTTTGTCCATGTTTCAATCATTCTCTTTGGTGTTCCCAGAAAAAGATTATGCATGGGATCAATGATCGTTCCACGTACTAGATCAAAGTATCCAAGGCGATACAACTGCGACCATCGAACACCATATTCGACCTCCAGCTGCTGCCTTTCTGAGGGTGTACTCGCACTATTCCACTCCTCAGCATGCACACGGTTTGCTCTATCACTTCGATGGCGCCACTGGTCACAATCAAATCCACGGAAATCGACAGAAGAAGTGCCTGGTAGACGAGAAAATTGATTGTCGCATTTGTAACAGGCGCATGTGCTGTTGTGCGCGGTGAACCCACTAGTCTTTCTGGCAGCAGGTATATCGCATGCAACCATCAATAAGGCTGCACGAACTGTTGCACCGTCTGTTTGCTGGTAGGTGGGTATCTGTATTCCAAGATAGAGCTGTATCATTTCGTCGACTAATGGCTTGAGATAATGATTGATCTCTTCTGATTTTGGCTCTTTTGGTCCGGGCATGAGGCCAACAAGGATTGTATTTTCTGCTTTAAACCGCTCACTTCTAGGCAGGTTGTTAATCACCAGGTAGATAGCACCGCAGGAATAGCTAGTACCATCGAAAGGCTGGAACCAGTCGATGTTTAATGTCAGCATCAATGAACGAGGATGCTCAACAAAAATTTCATCGTCATTGTCCTTCAAATCAGTCCAGGCTTCACCATCGTAAACATCACACAATGTATCAGTGATCTTGAATTCTTGGTTCCAGTGCATGATCTTTTGCTCGAAATCGGGACGGAGGAAAAGAATTTTAAGAGCACGTGTGAGAGACTGATATACATAAGACTTCTTTGCGACCAAACCACCAAACAATGATTGGACCATTAATTTGCAATTACAGGCGGTATGTGCACCAAGCTTTACGAAATCACAATTCAAAGGAGCAGGTACACTTTCCTCATACACCTTGTGGCAATCCTGACACATGACAAATCTCTTAATCCCTTTTGTCATGGCTGAGAATCCTGTCATGCTTTGGAGACCAGAAAGACTCACGGGCAATTGGAAATCCTGCTCGTAAATCGACAAGAGCTTGTTGATGAACTCGATCAAGACAACAGCGCCCTTATTGACCACATAGCGGGAAGCAAACATTACCACAAAAGTAGCAATGAACCTGTGTACCGGATTTTCAGGCATATTTGGGGTGGCAAAAGGATCTATTGTAAAAAAAAAACAAAAAAAATTAACACCCCCCCTTTTTTCAGATTTTTCTTTTTTGGTTCTTTTCCTTGAATTTTTTTGGTTCTTTTCTTATTAGTTAATTAACACGGACTGACCTTCAGTATCGAATTCTTCGACTTCAATCTCAACAATATTCTCTTCATTGTCTTCACTTTCTTCACCGCCATTGCTTTCTTCGTCATTGTCATTTTCATCACCATCACTGCTTTCGCCATTCGACTCATTGCTAAAAGCAACCTCATCGTCAGAAATTGGGGCTCCTTCCCAAACAGGCGAGTTGGTCTGACCGCCCATTGCTTCCATGGGTCCGGTTTGTTGGTTTGATGTAGCTACATATAGAATTCAATTTTTAGTTTACTTCTCTTTTTATCACAATTAACGTTTCTTACTTTCAAAATCAATATCCATGAGATTTCTTTGAACAGATACATCTATTGAAATAAAACATTATATAAAATAACCAAAATGAAAATGAAAATGAAAAACAAAACATACTTCTTTCACTTCTTTCCATGCCTTCATATCTTGCTCTTTTATTGTGACGCTGGAGGGTTCGTGTAGAAACAAAGCTGTAGCCTTGTTGATTATCGCTGCATTTTGTGCAATAGCACTTCTTATTATAAAGTTCAGAAGTAGAGGACATGGTGTTTATTTTGTTATAAATGTTAAGATAAAAGGAAAACAAGTGTTACATTTACTTTATTTGTTCAAACTTTATAATAATAATAATAATAATAATAATGATAAAATAACTTGGATGGTTATTATATCCGAGCCAATAGAAAATTACAACATGACTTTATGAACATGTACACCAAAAAACATGCTGAGATGAAAAATTGCTCTAAATATCCACATGTAACCATGAACCTTCACACAAGGGTATTCAGGGTCATTTCTCCAGTGTAACCTTGATTTGAAATCAGATCTTTGATATTTGAACTTTAAGGAAAAAAACACTAGAAATATATAAATGACAGTAAGTAAAAGCTCAAGAAGACTTGTTTACCTGTAGCCCAAATTTGAGTTTTGATCCTTGCTGTTTGGTCTGGAGAGTAAAAGCAATAGTCATATATACTTCTAGGTTAGTAATGGCCAAGAACGACTTGTATACCTTCCATAATGGATGTATATTTGATCATCGTTCTTTGCCATCAAAAGAAAGTATAAATAAAGAGTATAGTTTGTTTTAAGTAAAGGTTTAAAGGAAACTTGGTTAGCTATAACAATTCATGAAAATCGGATCCTGATAATTGCCGTGGATGAGTAGACACTAGAAATATATAAAATCCAATGAGTAATTGCTCATCGAGTTTTTGTATACCTATAGCCACGGACTGAATCCGGATCCGTGAAGCATGATCTTGGTGGATTCAACACTAGAAATAAATAAAGCCGAGTGTGATTGCTCATCGATTTTTGTTATACCTATAACCATATAACGGGAGATCAGCACCTTGAAGCTCGACCTGTATGGCCGGAGACTAGAACTAGATTAAAATAATGAGTATATGCCCATAATGCTTTTTATACCTATACCCATGGCGGGGAGATCGGAATCTTGATGCTTGATCCGGATAGCTGGAGACTGGAGATATATTAAATCTAGTGAGTATATGCCCATAATGTTTTTTTATACCTATAACCATGGCGGGGAGATCGGAATCTTGATGCTTGACCTGGATAGCTGGAGACTGGAGATATATTAAATCTAGTGAGTATATGCCCATAATGTTTTTTTATACCTATAACCATGGCGGGGAGACCAGAACCTTGATGCTTGACCTGGATGACTGAACACAAGAAGTATATTACAGCTAGGGAGTATATGCCCATAATGTTGTTTTATACTTATGACCATGGAGGGGTGATCAGGTCCTTGACGCTTGATCTGAATGGCTGGAGGCTAGAAATAAATATCAAAACTAGTGAGTAAATGACAATAACGATTTGTTATACCTATAACCATGGACGGGTGATCGGAACCTTGATGCTTGATATGAATGACTGAACACTAGAAATATATCAAAGCTAGTGAGTATATGCCCATAATGTTTTTATATACCTATAGCCATGGACGGGCAGTCGAAACCTTGAACCTTGACTTGGACGACTGAACACTAGAAGTATATTAAAGCGAGTGAGTATATGCCCATAATGTTGTTTTATACTTATGACCATGGAGGGGTGATCAGGTCCTTGACGCTTGATCTGAATGGCTGGAGGCTAGAAATGAATATAAAAACTAGTAAGTAAATGGCAATAACGTTTTATTATACCTATTACCATGGACGGGTGATCGGAACCTTGATGCTTGACATGAATGACTGAACACTAGAAATATATTAAAGCTAGTAAGTATATGCCCATAATGTTTTTTTTATACCTATAACTATAGACGGGCTATCAGACCCTTGATGCTTGTCCTAGATGACTGAACACTAGACATATATTAAAACTAGTGAGTATATGCCCATAACGTTTTGTTATACCTATAACCTTGGCTAGGAGATCAGAACCTTAATGTTTGACCAGATGGTTGGAGACTAGAACTAAATCAAAACTAGTAAGTATATACCAATTTTTTTTATACCTATAACCATGGACGTGCGATCGGGTCCTTGACGCTTCATCCGGATGACTGAACACTAAAAATATATTAAAGCTAGAGAGTATATGCCCATATCGCTTTGTTATACCTATCACCATGGACGGGCGATCAAAACCTTGTTGCTAGACCTGGACGACTGAACACTAGAAATAGATAAAACTAGTGAGTGTATACCCATAATGTTTTTTATACCTATAACCATGGACGGGCGATCGGGTCCTTGATGCTTGACACGGATGGCTGAAGACCAGAAATAAATATAAAAACTAGTGAGTATAGGCCCATAATGTTTTTTTATACCTATAACCATTGACGGGCGATCGGAACCATGATGCTTGACCTGGATGGCTGAAAACTAGAAATATATTAAATCTAGTGAATATATGCCCATACCATTTTGTTATACCTGTCACCATTGACGGGCGAGTAGAACCTTGATGCTTGACCTGGATGGCTGGAGACTAGAACTAGATAAAAACAGTGAGTATACGCCCATAATGTTGTTTTATACCTTTAACCATGGATTGGCGATCAGAACCTAGATGCTTGACCTGGATGACTGAACACTAGACATATATTAACGCTAGTGAGTATATGTCCCTAATGTTTTTTACATCTATAACCATGGCAGGGAGATGGGAACCTGGACGCTTGACATGATGGGCGGAACACTAGAAATATATTTAAAATAGTGAGTATATTGCCATAACGTTTTGTTATACCTATAACCATGGACGGGAGATCAGAATCCTGTTGATTGACCTGGATGATTGAACACTAAAAACATATTAAAACCAGTGAGTATATTTCCATAATGTTTTGTTATACCTAGAACCATGGCTGGAAGATCGCAACCTTGACGCCTGACATCGATGGCTGAACACTATAAATATATTATAACTAGTGAGTATATTCCCACAACGATTTGTTATACCTATACCCATTGCTGGGAAATCGGGTCCTTGACACTTGACCTGGATGGCTGACACTAGTAATAGATAAAAGCTAGTGAGTAAATGCGCATATGGTTTTGTTATACCTATGACCATTTCTGGGAGATCAGAGCATTGATGCTTTTTCTGGATGGATTGGATACTACAAATATACAAAAACAAGTGAGTAACTGCTCATCGAGTGTTGATATACCTGAAAACTGTGGACCTTGACCTGGACCTTGAAGCTTGACCTGGATGGAATGGATACTACAAATATATAAAAACAAATGAGTAACTGCTCATAGAGTTGTGATATACCTGATAACCGTGGACTCTGATCGGATCCTTGATGCTTGACCTGGATGGAATGGACACTACAAATATACAAAAACAAATGAGCAACTGCTCATAGAGTTTTGATATACCTGATAACCGTGGACCTTGACCTGAACCTTGAAGCTTGACCTGGATGGAATGGATACTAGAAATATACAAAAACAAGTGAGTAATTGCTCATCGAGTTTTGATATACCTGAAAACCGTCGACCTCGACCTGAACCCGTTGACCTTGACCTGAACCTTGAAGCTTGACCTGGATGGAATGGATACTAGAAATATACAAAAACAAGTGAGTAACTGCGCATTGAGTTTTGATATACCTGAAACCGTGGACCTTGATCTGAAAACCGTGGACCTTGACGTGAACCTTGAAGCTTGACCTGGATGGAATGGATACTACAAATATACAAAAATAAGTGAGTAACTGCGCATCGAGTTTTGATATACCTAAAAACGTGGACCTTGATCTGAAAACCGTGGACCTTGATCTGAAAACCGTGGACCTTGATCTGAAAACCGTGGACCTTGATCTGAAAACCGTGGACCTTGATCTGAAAACCGTGGACCTTGATCGGAAAACCGTGGACCTTGATCGGAAAACCGTGGACCTTGACCTGAACCTTGAAGCTTGACCTGGATGGAATGGATACTACAAATATACAAGAACAAATGAGTAACTGCTCATGGAGTTGTGATATACCTGATAACCGTGGACCTTGACCTGAACCTTGAAGCTTGACCTGGATGGAATGGATACTACAAATATACAAAAACAAGTGAGTAACTGCTCATAGAGTTTTGATATACCTGATAACCGTGGACTCTGATCGGATCCCTGATGCTTGACCTGGACGGAAGGCACTAGAAGCATACAAAAGACAATGAGCATATGCTCCTCGAGTCTTGGTGTACCTGTGGCCCTGGATGGAAACCTGTTCTTGATTGCTTGACTTTGCCTGAAAAGTCCCTACAGAAATATCATAGACAGTGAATGATTAATCAACGAGCCTTTATATACTTGTAGGCCTGGATGGAGATCTTATTTTTTATCGTTGACCTTGTTTGTCAAAAGACTAGACAAATATAATCTTCACAATGTGTGTCTTTGATGAATATCATATACTCCTTGAATTATAGTAAGTCCTGTCAGTTTATCTCTTGTTTCTGAGCGTGAATAGGCTTTGGATGGATTGATGGTCAAACCAGTGTTGGACCTCAGTATTTCATTTTTGCTGTGTAATGGTTTTGACATGTTGTCTTATATCTTGCTACTGACTGTTTTACATATGATAAAAGCCTGAGATTTGACTAGCAAAATGGATTTGTATTGGTCATGATTCGTCTTTAACGTCTATGTTGATTAAAGCAGTTTGTGAGAGAGCAGTAAAGAAGTGTATAAAGTATTAATGGTATGTGGAAGAGAGTTGTTTTGACGCGTTCTGTTTGGATAGGTGTTTTTTTTATAAAACTCATGACGTCTCAATCATGAGTTGCTGTTCTTTTTTATTATTTTTATTATGATAGTTTGATAATATATTATAAAATTCGGTTTTTTTCTTATTCCTTTTTCGGTTTTCTTTTATCTTTTAGCCTTGACAACATGTATATATTATTACTATTTTACTTCTTTATTTAATATCTATGCTTAAAATATGGGTTTTGGGTGTTAAAGAAGTATCACTTACATTCTGAAGGACGTGCTGTGCAGGCACTTATTTTACTTTTTGTTTTTTTGTTTTAGTTCTTTTTATGTCACATAAGATCCGTGCTGTCCGTGCAGCATCACATGTGTCATGGGGCTTAGAGGAGCATAGTAGCAATAGTGGTCCAGACTTTACTTTAGCATGAAAACATTTAAATGATGTCTTCCGATTGGTGGACTATATGCATGTCAAATTATTCAGTTGCTATGGACCCCCATCCCCTTTTTTATTCTACTTTCTGTTGTGATTCTGTTAACAAGGCTTATGCTTTTGAACAGCCACTTGTCGAGACACTATATATGCCTCTGTGTTCATTTTAGCTGTACTACTGATATACAAAGTATTAATCGGCTAGACGTTAAACTACAATAAAGAAGTGTAAAGTTGTGTTGATTATAAAGCTTTAATTAAAGTCTTGTGTATATTTATTTGTTTGTTTTCTTGTTTGTTTGTTTCACATGCTGTGACTTTATTAGTTTAAGAAGCACCCCCGAAAAAAATTGCTGCTTATATCTTTTCTTTTCTTTCGTGTGAAAGACTTCCATTTTTCTTCTAGCTTTTTCACCAGTGTCTTGAGTTAATAAACACAAAGTGTAGGAATACTTTCTTGAAATAAAAGTACTTTCAGTGCTTCAGTATGAAGGGATTGACAGCCTGACTATTGAAAGTCGTTGGTACCTCAAGTTAAAGCATCGTTCTTAGAGTAAAATAAAAGTAAAAAGAAGAACAGGGTCTAGGCTAGTGTTTGTCAATCGACCTTGGTTTGTACTACTTTATAAACCAATCATAATCCAACCGAGAAATTAATACAGAATAACCCAACTGCCTGAAACACTTTACATTTATATGTGTTCAAATATACACCATTCTATCGATAATTATAATTATTTATATAAGTTACATTATACACCATGAAAAAGTAGTGGTGCTTGCAATTGTGCTAGCCTGGTCACAGATAGATCAAGCTAGTAAAATGGCTATTACATATATATAAATCACCTTTTAAAGGCTCTGCTTATTTACTATTTTTTTCTGTTATTGCTCAGACTGACTGACGGCACAATATGAAAGCAAAGAGACAATCTACTGCTACTGAACGTATAGGTTTTGTTTGGTTGGGAGCAAGACGCTATCGATTACTAATTATCGATTTATAGAATCTAGTGTTTTTGATATTTTGCGCTTGTATACCAAACTCAACTGGATGCACGAATAACCTAGAAATAATACTCTGTTGGATTAAAGGCTTTGCTTTATAACTTTTGTTTTGTAATACAATATAATGCGCTACAGTACTGTATAGTATGATTCCACTTATTATTTTGAGGTTCATAGTCTAGCTTTGGTTTGCTTGAGACAATTTTAGTTTGAAGCACTGACCCTTTGTATAAATGAACCTTTTCTATGGTCGATTAAATATGAGTGTACTGGAAATGATATTTTTTAAGATTTCTACAAGCATATGCAAATGCACACCAATGGTAATCATAGCTTTTCAATTATAGAAAATTAAAAATCGAATCAAATAAGCAATGTTTTTTTTTTGGCTTTAAGTAGCCTGGTGAGACACATTACGGCTCCCAATATAAAGGCTGTTTAACATTTATTTCTTGAGTTTTGGTCAAAATGTCAACAGCTTTCACTCTAAAAAAAACTATAAATATTGATATTTGGGCTATTTGTACTACACAGCCTTGTTCGATGCCAATGTTTCTTCAGGGCATATATCTATATATATATATATATATTTAAAAAAAAAGAGCTCTTGACGTACCTAAGACAGTATCCGACGTTAAGAAAACTTAATGTCTGGAGTTATAAAAACAAAATAGTATATACATGTTACTTTGGTTTATATATATAACATATATACTCCACATAATTTTTGTTTTGCAGTTAGTTATCAGGTTCTTAGAGTTAAGATGTAACCCTAGCTGTTTAATACACTTTATTTGTAATCTTAGCTCCAATTCTACTTAAAATCTTGAGAATTCTGAAGATGTAAGTTTCACTTTCGGAACACCCACTTGGTACTAGAACTAATATTAATATAAAACACTTTTTTTTTTCACTTCATTTCTGATAAAAAGGAGTATGATCTCGCAACTGACACGTTTTGGGATGGTTGTATGATGTTTTGTCTAGAAGATAGCTGTGCTTTTTTAGTAGAGAATTCTTATCCGACAATATGTAGTAACTATTGCAAATAATATCGCTCTTTAGGGAAGAGTAATTTGAAAATAAAAGATATAGAGTTGCTCTGACAAGACAAAAAATAGGGTAAAAAGGTTGTTCTTTATTTGATACGAATATTCTAACTATTTATATGAAAGTTATGGATAATTGTTTTGCTAAGAATGCTATTGTAAGAAAAGGAAATATGAGGTCGGGTGAGTTTATATCTCAAAAATAGAATATGGTGGTTTGTGGCAGACAAAGGACAATAAGACAATAGTATTCTTGACACAGCAAAAAAGAGAAACAAATGTACCAATAGATTATAAATATAGGAAATAAATGTATTCTATACTTATACCCGTAGTCACTATTATACATCAGCACTAAATTTTTATGTCTATCTTGCAAGACTTTAGTTATTAAGAACACATCCTATCTCGCTAAATTAAAAGCAGCAAAAAAAACTCTTTCTGTGCAAGAACAGCTTTTAGATTGTGTAAGACCGATAATTAACGGTGCTATTATAAATAGATCATCCATTGGCATTTTTAAGAAGAATTGTATACCTCGATAAACGATATATATATAGATCACAATCAGAAATAAGGGAGATACTGGGGCAGCCGCTTCTAAAAAGCAAAAAGAAACTTTGAAGAGAATGGATGAGTGGGTTTAATGCCATTTGATTAGCGACATTAAGACGAATCGTAAGAAAGTACTATATTAGACAAATTTTGTTGTGTAGTAGAGCTTTCATTATGGTTTGGGGCTGTGTGTGGCTAGGAAAAGCTAGGTAAATTAAAGACCATAAATAACACAATTGACTGTATACGTGAACTTGATAAAAATAATTGTACCTCCTTTCACAATTCTAATTTTGTAGAAGAGTAGAAAAAGTATTAGGACTTGACAATAATAGTATGGCCAACCAACAACACAGACCTTAGCCTCATAAAATACTGTGATATCTCACAAGAGTGAATGTAAGAGTCCAGTCTCCAGAAATAATAATAAGCATTTACAGTGGTCCCTCAATAATTTCAAGGCACTTAGTACCCCCTTTAGCCTTGAAATCATCGAGGGACCACTGTATACAAATGGGGTGAAACGTATACTAAAAGTGAGCTTTAATACTACCCACATTGAGTTAAGCAAAAAACAAAATAGTCCAATATTCTGTTTAGGCTAGAAAGCTTTTTTTCTGTCTATAAAAACAAGATGATGGATTAAGCATCGAACTGCTGTAAAGCTGGCGAGACTAGAAAAGTGAACAAATACGAAAATACAGCTATTGAAAGCATTGTCAATCTGACTTCTTCGTCTATATATAATAGGTTCGATCAAGTACCAGAAGCTACATTCATACATTAAGCGGGAATATCTTTGGGGGGCCATCAGATCTAATTCCTCGTTGTTCAAATCTTGTACCTTTGTGGAAGAACAGAAATGAAATCAAAGGTATTCCCGGATTGTATTTGTGACAAATATGTAAATAATGATTATGAGTAATTCGCTGTGTATGTTGAAGTCAACACAAATGAAAACGCATGTAGTTTAAACCAAGGCCTGTATCGACTAGCTTTATTTTGCAAAAAAAAAATGATTCAATAGGCACATATAACTTGGAAATGTAGTTTATCTTTTCCAGGAAAATTAATACCACTGTTATTATTATTACAAGCTCTATTTAAACCCCTTTTTGATTTTGATTTTTACAAGACAGTGGTATGAATGTCTATATTGAACCAATTTCTAGAAATCTATCTGTATATTCAAGAAGTTTGCTTTTATAGATAATCTTTTATTGATTGGAAATCATTTATAAAATAAGCTTATTTCATAAAATATATTTATTTTTTAGTCAACGGCTAGCTATTTATACAGAAGACAATAGTCACGATAAGAGAATTAAAGAAGATAATACTGATAGATAGATAGATAGATAGATAGATAGGCATCCTAGTGTCTTTTGTGGAATTTGATAGACAGTGTCTTTGGTGCAAATGAAAAAACATTATCATATACCATCCCATTATTGTGAATCGAGTTCTCAGATAAGTCCCACTCGTAGTGTTTTACTATGCAATTGAGATTAATATCAAAAGAACCTATTGTTTTATTCTCTTTTCTTTCTTTCTTTTGCGTTTTTCTTTGGCCATTAGTTTTGAAAGAGCTTAACTTACATAACATAAGCAGAATAACCTGTTGCTCTGTCATACTGAAATTGATACCAAGACATTTTCGGTTTCCATCACTAAAAGGTGCCCATGTAATACCTCTGTGCTGCTCATGTTCCCCTCCTTTACTAAATCTCTCGGGATCGAAAACAGATGGATTCTTCCAGATCGCTGGGTTCTTGTGCAAAGCCTCAATGTCTACACTAATACGTGTGCCTTTTGGAATAAATACCCCAGACAGAAAGACATCTTCGGTCGCTATCCGCTCAAAAAGCAAACCACCAGGAGTACATAAACGCAAAGCCTAGAATGGTAACTGTATAATAAGACTCAAGTATATATATATATATATATATGTCTGTGTTTACTTGTAATATGTGTACCTCTTTTACAACCATATTAATATAATTAACACGCTTACATTCATCGAAAGTGGGTGGAGAGATGAAATCGTCGTATCCAAGAATATCCAGTGCTTCCCTGCGCGCTTTATCTCGTACGTCCTGTTTGTAACCGGTTTTATTAGATGTTTGTATTATACCTAGCATTGAGACCTACTTTATTTATAACCATGTGGTATATACAAAATGAAACAGAGCTGGCTGTAGTCTCATGTCCTTTATATATATGAAAAACAAGACAAAGAATAAATTAAAGCCAGCTTTATGTAAAAGAAGTATATATATATATATGTATGTATGTGTGTGTGTGTGTGTGTGTTTACTGGTAATATTTAATTCGAATACTCTCACCTGCCATAATAAAAGTAGCCATGTTTGCCTACAGGTAATAGTTCACCAAATAATGTGTGTTAATTTTTTTTTTAAAAAAAAGTAATAATAATGACTATAATAAATAACCAGGCGAATAGTTGTTTTGTATTACTCTTAAATCGTCAGATCCACTTGATTTATTGTCCTTCATTTCAGCTTCAAGGATAAGTGTCAAGAGATCCTTCTCTTGATCATAAGCATCACCATCCGTATCACCGTTATTATTATTGCTACAAGACTGGGGCATCGATTCTTCGAGTTCTTGCTTCTTTTTGTTCACCAACTCAAGGATCAGTCGATTGAGTTTATCTACACCATTTTTGGCCTTGGTATAATTAGGATAGAAATAACGAAGGATATACTCAAGAGAAGGAATTATATTAAGAACGGGAGCCGTTACTCCTGACATTGCATCACTGTAAGCTGTCATCCAGGCAGAATTGTCTTCTTTCATAGTCTTGAAATCAAATCCTTATACCAAAGTTAAATATGTTAAAAGATGATAACTATAATTATATATATATAAAAACAGCAAAGGGAAAAAAAGAGGGACTACGTACCAAATAATGCTTTACCCAAAGCATCGAATGTCATCCTTTGTAACAAGTTGACTATCAAGATATCTCCATCTGACTTGTCAATCAATCTAAACATGTCTGGGATAAGCCGCCCAAATATATTAACAGGAGCTGTGCGGCGGAAGGCTGGGTTCATAGTCTAGTAAAATGATAATAAGAGTAAAAATATATTAATAAAACAATGTAATACAAGATAATATAATTTGCATTTATAGAGTGTGTTTACCCTGCATTGATGTTTCAACGGCTCACCACTTATGAATGCAACGTTTGAACTTCCAAATAGGCGGATTATAAGACTATCTTTGCTTACGGCGCTTGTAAATCTGGTGTCCTTTGGAAATATTTCTAAAATAAAAAGATATTCCAAGCGACATATTAGTGAGTGAATAAGTGGCTTTTTTTTTTGAAAAAAAAAAAAAAAAAACTTTGACTGGATTAAATAATGTTTTTAAACTCGCTGGGAGAGGTAGAGCTTACCTCCTTTCATCAAAAGGTACTGTACTGCATCGGGGTCTGTTGTAAAAACGGTCCAGTAGAAAGGAAATCTCGACTATGAAACATTTGAATTTATACAATAAATAGAGAAATGTATATAAATTCATATGTTTGTTTGCTTGTTTTTTAGAGATATACTTACGACATAAAAACCGTTATTCTTGTGAAGAAGTGGAAGAACCAATCTCTTTGTCCGGTTCTCTACTGACTCGACGGACAATATTGATTTGACAAAGTAAAAGAAGGGAATATTTGGGAACTTCTTTAACTCATAAGGAACTGCTGTAAAATCATAGACCTTCTTGCAGAAAAACAAGCACATTGCAGCAACCACATAAGATCCTTTGGGTAAATAATCCACAACATTTTTAACAAAAGTTTCAAATGAAAGAAAGATGTTGGTGATGGTATCTATAGAAGAAAGAATGAAAGAAAGAGAACAAATAATGGTTGAGTGGATTGATCCAAACTCAAATATATATAGAGAATAATAATAAAATAATTATGTATAAATTAAGCTTATTAATTTATTATCAGATTTGAGAGCATGCTTAGAGCATTTTATGTATAGACGCCAAAATAGAAATAAGAGCTAGAAGAACTAGAAGAGCTAGAAAGAAATAAGGCGAACTCAAATATTGATATATGTTAAAATTGAAGGCTTTGTTTCATCAACAAACCCCTTGAATCTTAAACCTTGAGCCTTTGTCTATTTACCCGACAGTAGTGCCTACTAGATATTCCCAGGATACTTTAGAGAAGAAGACAATGGGGGTAGGGCGGGATTCGGGAGTCTATTTAACCGGTATTAGATTGTAGCTTTAATATATATATATATAGTCTATAAAGAATGAGAGTGGTTTAGTATAAGCCAAAAAGCAAAACCAAAAGAATAAAGAGCATGGAATACAATCAATAAAAATTGACATATTTAGTCCAAATAAAGTACCCTATAGAAAAAAAAATAGGCGATTTTAGTGAATTGTTGCAAGTTTTCCGGGGTTTAAAGTGTCTTGTAGTTGAATTTTAATTAAACACCAATTTCTCTCTCTCTCTTGTATATTCTACTTTTTTTTTGCAGTCAAAGCAAAACATCTTTTTCTTAGCCTTTTCAACCCGTTACAAAACTAAATACCAAGTTATTCAAATCCAATGGTTTACCAGCGGTAGCTTGGGTGGTTCCTAAGCGGTAACCAGGGCAATTTTTTATCTTCTTTGAATTCTAGTCAGTCTTTGTCTCAAACGACAACCCTCCCAGAGATCTTCTTCTGCTTGTCTTCTGGCACTTACAATCTGAATAACACAGATGAACCTTACAGATATAGTCCCATCATATCTCAGATTGTTAAGTATATGTCGGAAGTTCAGGACAGCAGCAACATCCCAATTACACAAACGATGCATAACCTCTGACCCGTCCATGTTCTCCAAACAATTTAGATTGGTACATCTAAAAAGGACTTGTCAGAATATATGATAATAAAAATTAAGCGTTTATATAATTATCCTTAGGAGACCATGGCGTGTCACAGTTGGCATTTGGATGCGGCGATATGGTCGAGGATTATCGACTTGCTTGAAGGTTTGAAGAGACAGTTGGTAGCACCTTGGGCAGTGTCTAGAGGTAGCATACTCATCGATCAAACAAACATCGAATCCATGTTTGCGAAGTAGCTTCCTCATTCATACACCCTTGATAGGTTCGTGGTATCTATTGTGAGGGGCAGACCAGTTTCCCATAACCAAGACACAATCTTGGCCAAACTTAGCACGAATATATTTGACTAGACGTTCGTTGGCTTTACGTCGGTTGATGTATGAGGAGAGACGAAGCTTGCAGAACAAAGGTTTCTGGCTGATACAACTTACGGTGTTAGTATAAAAAGAAGAGATGATAGAGGAGTTGGCTGCTTTGATTGAAGTATGAAAGGCAAAGTCTGTGATGTTATTGGATCGTCCCGACGTTTGGGAAATTTCATGTTCTACAGCAATAACATTGGGGGTTTGAGCTTTGGTATCCTGAAGAATACGACGAAACTTGGTTCTTTTGAGTCTGATGCTCTGTTGGTTGGAGGTGTACCGGTAACATCTCAGTGTTTCTACCGTAGACTCCTCATGCAGTATAGAAGGTCTCTTCTTCCATGATTGATAAGGACACAACGCCCGCGGATTCTTTTATGCTGTTCTGGGGGCAAGTCATGAATGTAAGGGAAGTTTTCAGGGTTGATTGTGGTGGCCCTTCTGGGATTTGGTCCTTTGGGGGTGTCTTTGTTCTGTTTGATAATGGAAATACCAACACCATCGGTCTGGATTGTTCCTCTGAACTTTATCACGCCATTCTGCTGATCACGGAAATCCTTTTCGTCCAAGACCACCACTATTCCTCACAGCTCTAGCTTATCCGCCCCTTCTGACCAAGTTATTTTCAAGAGTTGCTGGAATAGTATCCTGGTATCAATTTGCATGTAACCTGGTGGCCAGGATCGGCGAAGAGGGAAGCAGTTGAAGGATCTACGTTCAGGGTGTTCTAAGAGTTGGGCCATACGGAAGAAGGCGAGGAAGTGGCTGTGGGGAGAATCTTTTGAGTCATAGTAGATAGAGTCCTTTTGGAACTTGTATCTTTAAGGATATGCGGTCAAGATGGGAGAGATTTCCATGAAGGCTGTTCCGTATCCCTATACAATGAATACATCTTCAAGTCGGTGAGTTGACACTCCTTCTTTGAAAATCCTAGCGGGTTCGAATATATGCTCTGTCAGCATTCTTTTGATTCGCTCCTCGGTTGCTCTTTGGCTACGCAGTTGTTGGGTAAGCTCTCGCTGTCTATTTTTTATATCGAGCAATATATTGATCACTCGGCAGAGATGCTGACCAAACCTCAGCTTGATATTGACTATGTAGGTGGTGTGGATCTTTGTGGCCTCGTACATAGCAATTTGGTGGGCGTTTAGGAGGGAGATGCGGGCGTAGGAGATGTTATGAATATAGGTGTTGATGTGGCGGGAAATGAGCTCACAGTTCAGCCTTGTTATTTCTGTTATTCGGGAGGAGTCGGTGTTCCGGTCGATTAAAGAAAGAAACACCTCGACAAAAAAGGGCTGATTAATCTGTCCATTGAGGTCAAAGAATGGGTCAAGTGCCAGCTCGGCAAGGAAAATGTGCTTGCTTAGTGCGAAGGTGTGGGTGACAATTGTGTGTAATTTAGCGACAAGGACTTGTAGAGGTCTAAGGAGTTCAGGGTTCCACCCCGTTGCCTTTATTGATGCCTTGACAGTAAGGACTCGGAATGGGGTAGCTTCGTTCATTGTCTTCTAATCCACAATGGACCAGATATATGAGGTTTGGGCAGTACTTTTGAAAGTGCCAATTTGTAGTGATGTACTAAGATATTGGGTAAGTATATATGCTGCAGGTCAGTTAATAAATTACTTGCAAGTGTAAAGAACAAAGGTATGTAGAGTTTAAAATCCTTGCCTGTCAATCATGCTGTCTTTTATAGACTTTTATGTATGTGACTTTGACATATGAGAATATAGTAAATAATTGACCGGATAAATATAATGATTGATTGATATAAAGGAGAGCTCCCTAAAGGTATTAATCATTTAATTATTATCCTGCAAATATATCAAAATAAAGTTTAGTTCCTTGTATCTGTATTGTCGTTTTATATTCGTTGTTCTGAACTTTGTGTACCTATCACTAAAAACTTACTGAGAATATGCGTGGGTATATATAATTTATCTTGAAGAATAGTGCATAACCATTGTATTGCTTGCAAACCTTCTTCAAGCCTTTTATCATATGAATTGAATAATAATATTAATATGATTGATTTGAAGGACTTGTAACTTTAATACTTCTAGCAGTTAGGCTTAAGGTGATATTCAATTATCCTTATCTTGGCTTTTAATCCAAAAAGCCATTTTACGCGAATATTGTATGCTAGACTGCTTACAGGTTGCAAAGTTGAATAAAGAGACCAAAATGTCCTACACAATTATGTATTTTTAATCTGAACTTAAAGAATCCTTTGCCATAAAAAAGTAATGACTGTATTACTTTTTAATGCATTGTTGCTTTTTTATTTTGTAAAAGTCTTTCTTATTTCTTTTTTCACAAGGTCTAAATTATTAAAGGTCTTTAAAAGAAACGTACTTAATAGCTATCAAGGCTAGTACTGATAAAATGTAAATCCGTAAAGCTGACAAAAGAAAGTAACTTGAGAAGAATTGACAGAAAAAAAAAACATCTACCTCATGTACAGTTTGGTTGTCAAGATTGTTCGCATGCTCATTAGAAATAATTGATCCAGAGAATTACAGGGAGTCTGTCTTCTGGTTTTTCAAAGTAGGGATCAGGCATGACAATGATAACACAAAGCAGGTTTATACTCTTTGATAAAAAGAATCAATTAAGCCATATACATACCTACATTAATATTATAGTATTTAGAGAATAGCAGTTTTCTTTAGATAAAGAATGTAAAAAGTATCACATAAAAATATATACATGTACATTACTTAATAAATGTATAGCTTAAGCTGCTACTAAATATCATATGAATTGGTACTTCTTCTTTGCATACTTCTTTATGTTTAACTTGTATTATTTTGATCAATAAAAACCATAAAATTCCAATATAAAACATCATGCATTTGTTGAACCAATCATAAAGAGAATAGAATACCTAAAAAAGATATAATTGACATATTTTGAATATTTGATTGGATTAGATGCAAAATAATATAAAATCCCATAAATCGTATTTGACAAAAAGTAAAACTAATAGGCTAAAACAGGCATTCTATTGGCTATAAAAGTTACGAGTTCGTAACTCATTAGGAGGTCGGAGGTATAGATCCTGCCATTTCCTACAGTGATATATATTTCTTTAAAAAAAAAAGCGCAATTTTGCACCAAATCATAACTCATTTTTTTTCTTGAACTAATTTCTTTAATACACACCAGTAAATAAAAGACAACTTTAGATCGTCAAAAAGTTCAAATGTTATTTTATAGAATAAGCACAACTTGAGCATCTCTTTTCGACCTGTATTCAATTCTCATTATGGCTACTATACGCTATATATAATGTTTTTTTTTTAAAATCTAACCGCTGAAGATATTCTTAATGAACCTGAGTATTTGTGCAGAAATAAGAATACACACTTCAAAAGTCTAACCGCTTTCCAAATTTCTGATAAAGGCCAGCAAACAAGCAGTATTTTCACAGTGGCTTGTGTTAAGTAGGTATTGGCAAATTTAATACAAGCCCTTCAGGTCTTGTGTCTATAAAAGTCTTTACTATTATCCACATACTACTAGTATTCCTACAAAAAATGAGTACCTTTTATTATATTTAGTGAGTGAATTTGAAAGGCATGCGTTCTTTTCTTATTTATATATAAAGAGAGAGAAAAGGGGGGATATATTGTGTAACAGAAGGGTAGGTGGGCTTCAAAATCTAGGAAATCTTTATTTCTGTCAAATGAATTCAACTAATTCCTTCCTTGTGTAGTTTGCAGTTGTATGTATATCTAATCCTGTTTGCACACAATTGTGTTCCTGGATGTTGAAACAAGATTACCTTTTTTTTCTTTTTGCTTTCTTCTATTTTACTATTGGTTTCAAATATAGCTTCCTTCTTTATTGCGGGCATTCTTTTTTCTCTTAATTCCGGAAATACTTTGTACACTTTATTAACAAAGAAACCATAGTTACACGACATGGTAATGTACACCCGTGTTTTTATATATATATTTCCATTATAATAATTGATATTCTATATGATAATATAGTATTCATTTTCTTTAAAGAAAATAATATTTAAATTTATTTAGTTATTTTTTTTTTTAAAAAAAAAGAAGAAATGTATTTTCATATTATCTTTAAAAAGAGCGCACCAATATAATATATAAAAAACCAAGGTGAGACATTGTATTTTGTCAATAGTAAGACTACAAGTCGTACAATTGACAAATGAGCTGTACATATTTCTCGGAACCAAAAATAAAAATAAATAAAAGAATAAAATCTCGGGAAGAGAGGAAGAAGATTAAGAAGATGAGATGGCACGGATCAGGCACATTCAACTTATTCATTCATTTATATAATTATTGAACTATTAAATATATCAATAATAAATGTACTAATATTTAATAAGAATAGTAGTGGTAATATTAATATAGATAACTGTATTTAATAGACCTTTTTTATTAAAAAAAAAAGAGAAAGAAAGAAAGAAAGAAAGAAAGAAAGGAAGGAAGTGATGCTATTGACAGGTTTCTCTTTTTGTTTAAAATTGTCAAATATTAAATGTGATATTGATTGTTTGCATTTTCTACATATAATAATAATATTTTGTACGACTGGAACCTTGTGTGGATATATGTATGGGTATGGGTATATGGGCCTGTATGTATCTATGTATGTATGTGCTTGTGTGTGCGTGTGTGTGCGTGAGCGAGTAAGTGCGTGCGTGTGTTCAAGTGTTCAAGTGTTTAAGCGTTTCTGTGTTTGTGTAATTGTATTTTTTTTGTCCAGAACGTACAGGTAGAAATGTAACATTGAGAAAATGGGATGAATTTCCTACAAAAGATGATGAGAAAGGAAAGAAGAAGGGAAGTGAATTGAATTGAAAGGAAAGGTCATGATTTGTGAATTCATTTCCGTTTCATCATGCAAAATAAAATAAAATAAAAGTAAAAATGACACGGCTGAGACAAGCTGGCTACACATATTTACGGCAATGAGCCGAGATATATATATTTGGGCAAGTGTTTCATTACATTATTAAAAGAAAAGGTCCCAATGAGTATATTATATTTATAGTCTATTTTATTGAATGTGATATACATTGACGCCATTGCAGAAAGAAATAAAGGATACAAAAGAAGTACATTACAGGTAAACTACTTGTATTCACTATATATATACTAAGTAGGTAGGTGGATAGACTAGCTCAAAGAGAAGAAAGTGGGTGATAGTTTAGAGCAACTAAAAAAAATGCACTGGATAACTCCTTATTATATTAAAATAATCAATATTTAGTGTTTCAAAATAAAGCATACTTTCTTTCTTTCTTCATTGTAGATTTGATACAGCAACAAGAAAAAAGTATATCAGCCTCAGGCTTGTATTGATAATAATAATTATTATCGTTATTGAGTTGCACTAATAGAAACAATATCACTTTCTACATATGGAATGACACTATATAAAACAACAAATATCTAAAATTATCAAGACACAACACAATGTAAATATATATATATATATATTCAACCAACCAAATTGAGAGATAGAGAGAGAGAGAATAGGCTTTCTTGACTCTATTATAAAAACAAATTGTATGAGTGATTATTATGTATTGAATTTCGTTAATTTCTGTTGTTGTTTGGTCTCTATATAATTCAGTGGCTTCAATGGCTGGATGACTCTAGCAACAAAAATAAAACAAAATATAAACATTCACATTTACAAATACAAATACAAATAGAACCAGAACCAGAACCAGAACCAGAACTAGAAAATTTTCAATAAAAGAATAAGAATTTGCCAAGCCTTGTTTATGTAGATGTAATTAGATGATACTTTTTATATGCATAAGAAACAAAATAGAAACAATGATTGTATCTGTTTTTAGTTCATGATCTGTACATCTAATGCAAGGGCTCTTTTTGTTATTGTAGTGTGAATCTGTAGCTATCAATATAGGTAAATTTGGCTTTTTCTTCTTATTATTCATCATCACAATCATCATAATCAGTATCAGCATCATTATAGACTTTTGCTTTTGATTCTGCATACATAGATATATAGATACATAGATACATAGATACATACATATTTATTTACTTTGTATGCAGGAGCGCATTGCATATGCCCATTTATTCCAATCACTTTAAAACACTGATATTATAATACTGAAAAGAAATTCACTAAACATAGTTTTTATATAAATATATCTTTGTCTTTTTTTTTGGGCTTTCAAGGTTAAAGGAAATCCCTGGGTTTATGGAAGATTCAGCCGAAACATAAATTAGCAATAATCATAAACGACTTTTATTTTATTTTTTCTTTCGTATTCTATACCTCTCCCCCCCCTTTTTTTGTCAGAATAATATATACATATGTGTAAATTGTGTAAATGGCGGCGTCTTTTCATGTTTTATTATTTTCATATCTTTCTGGGGTGTGGGAATGATCGATCTACTGCGGTCAATTCAACTCAATGCAATCTCAATTTGATTCAATTCAATTCCATGCTATCTTTATTTCTAATTTTTATTGGTTCTCTTTATATAAAGATAAAATATAAAGTAAAAAGAATGAAAGAAAGAATAAATGAACGGAAAACATGGCTGTGTAAGAAGTCAATGTATTCTAATTTAAGCTATTGAATATAAATTACAGCTGTCAAATATATGTATACATAAAGAAGAGGTATGTAATTATAGGATCATTAGATAGTAATAATAGATCAGCTACCTCTATAACGGTGGGTACTAGCTTTATGTGTATCAGTACGGAATGGCGATACAATACAATACAATAAAAGGACAATAAAAGTTATGTATTTATATATATTTATCTATTTTTACTCATATGTAAGCTTGCCACTTTCTCGGAATCAAAACAGAATAAACTATAGAGACGCCAAAGGGTACAAAGGATACCCAAGACAAATGAAAACAAGAGTGACTTTCTTTACTTCTTTACTTTACCTTTTTTTTTTATTTTGTATTAATCCGCCACTTTTATTCTATAGATAAAAATAAAATTATTTTTCTTTTAAAAAAAAAAAGACTATTCTATTCTATTCTATTGTCTTACAGCACAGCCCTGTTTTATTTTTATATCTAGAAAATCTAAATCTAAATCTAAAAACATCCTCTTTATATATAAAATGGCTGAGCGATTTATATTTATATATAAAAATTTGCTTGTCACAATTGAAACGTGGCTTTGAGTGTAGAAATGTATACTCGGATACATATTGCATAGCTACAGATTACATGGATACAAATTGCATGGTTACAGATTGCATAGATACAAATTACATGGATACATATACTATCACTTTTACTCTTTTTAGACTGAATCGGGGGGGGGGGGTTTAATTATTAGCCTAAAAAGAATTAGTAGACAGCTTTGGTGTTCATGTATATATATATAATTTTGGATTCTAGCCAAAGGAGGGATAATGAAAAGCTTAGTAACAATATAAATAAATAAAATAAAATAAAATACAAGATGTTGATATTAGTATTAGTATTGATATTGATATTCAATGTTTGTGACGAGAAAGGAGGATGGGGGGAGTTGATAAGTTAAGGGGTAAAATAAGTAACCATGGGTTCAGCACATATAAAATAACCTCAGCTCAGCTATGACCACACAAAACGCATATATCATATCATATCTTTATATTTATATCGATTTATTTTGTGAAGCTAATATACTGAAGAAAAGAAAACAAAAAAAGAAACAGCAACGAAAATTAGGATTACGATTATGATTAGGATTACGATTAGAATTAGGATTTGAATTAGGGTTTTGATTGGAAATAAACCAGGAAAATATAAATTTATTTTATTTTATTTTATTTTATTGGGGGTGTGTATAGTGTAAGTGAAGGTGTAGGTGTAGGTGTGGGTGAAGTTGAAGGTGAGGTACAGAAAAGAAAAGAAAGAAGAGGGAAATGGGTAAAAATTGGTTTGCTGTGATGAAAGAACAAAAATGGCACGATTGTGAAATAAAAATAAAATAAAATGTCTATAACGGAAACGCCGACCGATGTTGGCTTTTGCTATACCAGTAAAAATAAACCGGACGGGAACATCGGGAGTACTATATATATTTGCTTTCATTATTTGCTTTGCTTCTTGCTTTCTTTATCTCTTTATACTGCTCTCTTAAGAAATATATATATTTATATATTTATGTGTGTGTGTGTGCGAATAGGTATATTGATCAATTATCAAAAAAAAAATCAATTAATTGCATTTTTATAATTTAAAGCAGTAAAGGAATTGTAGTGATCATTAAGAATAAAAGAAAATTTTTTTTTTTGGTCTTTGGCTACACAATAGACTTTTCCAATTCTATTTAGTTTGGTTACTCTAATTCCGTAAAAGGATAAATGAAAAATGCAACCAGAGTACAGGAAGTGTGTGTACAGATATATAATCATGCCTTGAGTAGCACTTGATATATTTTATTTTATACTATTTTATACTATACTGTATTATTATAATTTCTATATATATTAGGGCTAGAAGGAGAACAGAAATAAAGGGAAATAAAGAAGGGAGTAAAGGTGGCTAAAGAGCAGGTCAGATATATGAATAATAAGTCATCATCCTTGCCAATAGTATAGATTAGATGTATTTGACATTACTACTTTATTTTCTTTGGGTTATTTTATTTTGTGCGGGTTACTTTCTCCCTTTCTCCCTCTCTCCCTTTTGAGTAACGGCTGGATGAGCCGATGACGATACGTCAATGCCACAAACATGTGAAACGATCGCAAATATAAATATTTTATGAATATTGATGAAATCACATAATAAAATATTAACATGTATTTATTTATTTGTGATTTTATTCAAGCTAGTTGCGATTATCAAATACTTCTTTAAACGCATAATAGTCTTGTTAGAGAACTATGGTCATTAATACTCTCTTATGTATATAGATAGATAGAAGAACATAGTTGCCGATGTCTGCGATATCTTGAGACGAGAGAACAATCAAATTGTGATTGTAAGACAATGGGCTTTATTATATATCAATCATTGAACACAGAGATATACAGACAGATAGACAGATAGACAGATAGAATAAGAGAGAGAGAGAGTCAAAGAGTAATAGTAAGAGAGACTTGGATCATAATAAATACTCCTTTTCTTTATCTAACCATCTATTTATCTATCTCTTTGTATATCTCTTTTGTTTCTTTTCTTCTTTTCTTCCTTCCTTTCATTTTGCTTCTTTTGTTATTTATATAAATATTATTTGCAGAGGCATCTATCCTTGGACTTTTCAAAACATAATACATATTCTCCGGCTTGTAGATTTAATCAAATTATATTATATGTACATACATATATATTGATATCTTGATATATGTATTCAAAATCATATAATAGTAACATTATTTTCTTGTGTTTTAGTATACAAGGTGCACAAGCCAGTTCTACTTTAGATCGAACACAGAGATTACACACACACACATATAAATATGTACTATTATTATTTGGAGCTACGAAAATGTTGTGTAAAAAAAGGGTTGAAAGGATGTGATGATCCACAGCCGATACCTTTTTATTTATTTATTTATTTATTTATGTGTTTTATTGGTATATTTTATATTGTATTTAATGGGTTCCCTGGTGCGTGATGTGCTCCAAAGAGCACTTGATGGAATATCAGTCATGGACCATTCGGCAAACTTTCCGGACGATCGTATTATAAAGCTACATCATACACACACACACACACACACATATATATATATATATATATATGATCTTGGTATTCTTTAGACTACCAAAAGAAGAAAGCAAGTATATTCATTTATCTAATGTACTCTTAGACCAACGTCTTTTACACAAAATGCACATCTATGTACCTATGTATTTATGTAGGTACATATGCATATATGTAGGTATATTCTCATATATATATATATATATATATAAATTATATAAGAATCAAATAAAGGGGGGGAGGAGGTTACTATAAATGAAGTAACCGGGAACATTGTCCCTTGTTGAAACCACTTCAAAACAAGGTTTGTATTCTCTTTAGACGTTGCATAAAATATTCTTTTTTTATTTCTTTCTTTCGTTCTTTCTTTTGGTTGGCAACAGAAGATTCGAAACATTCAATCCTTTACATACACAATTTTCATTGTGTTTCAATTTCAATTCATCTTCTTTTTGACTATTTAATATACAGAATTTACTAGCTTACAGTAATAACAGTTTCTTGATTAATACATTTTTATATATATATATATAATTATAATTATTAATATGATATGATATGATATAAAATAGTAATAGTATAGAGTACTATAGTATAATTACTAATATAAAAGGCAATCTCAATACAAAAAAAAACATTGGTATAAGCAGACAGAGAAAGAGAAAGAGAAAGAGAAAGAGAAAGAGACACAGAAACAAGCACAGGAACAGGAACAGGAACAGGCACAGGAACAGGCACAGGAACAGCCAGAGAGAGAGAGAGAGAAAGAGAGAGAGAAAGAGAGGAAATAATGAGGGTGAATCTAGGCCACCTCAAAGTGAGTACAGGCTTGCAAGTTCAGCTGACATCTCACCTCCCCCAATCTTTCTTTTTGTTTGTACTGCCGTCACCCAAAAAGCCTAAAGAAAAAAAAAGTTTATTTGAATTTTTGTTTTTTTTTTTATATTTTATATTTTATTTTTGGCTTTTTTTTTTACTTATAACTAAATTGCATTTTTTCCTTTCTCTATTTCTTTCTTTCTTCTCATCAGCAACATCATCATCACCGTATTTTACTCTTCCTCTGATTCTGGCCATTATACTTCTTTATATACATATTTATTACATCAATCTCTTCATCTACTCACATACAGCAAGGCAAAACAAAAAGCAAGATGTCCAATATCTACACAAGCCATGGAATGAATACCTTAGACTGGATGGACCGTACCAGCCACTCTCATCAAGCTGCTGCCACTTCCATGTCTGGTGTTACTGGAGGAACTACAACAGCAGCAGGTCTTTCGGATGGAACAACAAGAAACCAGTCCATCTTCCATGCCCATCTTCCACCCATCAACGCGTCCTCTCACTCTATGATGTCTGATTCATTGGCGGATTACATTGGACACAACAACACAAACACAACAATTACTTCCTCAAATCAATCCTCACCCTCACTTCTATCCTCATCCTCATCATCAGCCGCGTCGTCATCATCATTATCGATCGCACCAGTCAGGGCCTACAATGGCTACACAAACCCCCAAGTTACCGAGTCCCAGAAGCTTACTGCCCAGACTGCCTTTACACTTTCTTCATCTGGTCTCACTAGCGCGCCCTGGACAGCAGCCACACAAAAACAATCTGACAATGATGACGAAGAAGAAGATGAAGAAGATGAAGATGAAGATGTTGGAGAAGATGAAGACAAGGACATGTCACAAGTAAACCGCTCCCAGAGCGGCCTTAACTCATCATCATCTGGTGCTGCTATTTCACCGTTGTCGTCATCACCTTCCTCTTCTTCTACCCCTCTTAAAAACACTGTCACTACCACTACTGCTACCACTGCTACCACTAGCAGCAGCAATACCAATACCACAAAATCAACCTCCAATGTTGTCCGGGTAGAAAAGAACACGGATGGAAAGCCACCTTACTCCTATGCCACTTTGATCAAATACGCCATTGAAAATTGTTCAGAACGCCGCCTCACACTCAGCCAGATCTACCAATGGGTCATTGATCATTATCCTTATTACAGCACTGCCGGAACTGGATGGAAGGTAAAAAATATATAGTAGAATATCAATAAATCTTATTAGATATCAACCACACTATATACGTTAAATTTTTTCCCTTCTTTTCCATTTTCGTTGTTGCTATTGCTGTTGTGTATCACACACACACACACACATATATATATATACATGTGTGTGTGTGGATGTATGGGCTAAGTACAAAAGCCACCATCTCTTTTATATTATATTATATTATATTATAGTATATTATATTATACTACATATACTAATACACACATCTATCTTTCTATCTATGGATCTATTTTAAACTATTAGAATTCGATTCGTCACAATTTGTCTTTGAACAAATGCTTTCTACGTGTACCGCGTCCTACAAATGAACCCGGAAAGGGCTCTTATTGGACCATCGACTACAATGCCTTGGATGCTGAGCAAAGATCCAAGAACTCCTTGACTACACGGGGCCGGACAAATCGCTCCCACAGCCATCCCGCTCTTTCCACTCCATACCATCCAGAATCCCATTGGAGCCAATCCGTAGCCGCGTCCGCATCCTCATCTATCCGTGCCGGACTAATCCGTGACTCTTCCCGATCAATGTCTTTTGATACTGGATCCAAGATGCCCAGACAAGCTACAGCTACTGCTAATACCATTAGTAACAATACTGCTACCGGTCTTATTACTACTTCTGGCTCTTATGGTAACATCAGTAGCATCAATACTGTTAACAGTCTTTCGGCTGCAATTGCTTCCTCTAGTCTTGGAACTGGTATGGGTGCTATGACTCCTGCCACTGGTGGTGCTTTTGGTTCTCTTGGAACTTCTGGTTATTCTACTTCTGGTGCCATGTTTCCCTATAAGACATCTACTTTCAACCTCACATCGTCCTCATCTGCAGCAGCAGTAGCAGCGGCAGCGGCAGCGGCATCCTCCGCTTCTTCTTCTTCGTCTTTGATGGGTACCTATGGTGTTAATGACACTCACTGTATTCATGGTCGTCCTCTCAACAAGCCCCGATCGGTCAGCCGGTCTGTTCTCAACTACTCAACTGATGGTTACTCTCGCCAGCCGGAATTTGGGTTTGATTCGATTGGCATGCCTATGAATAACAACACACCCTTGGCCATATCTACTACTACCACAGATGGATCATTCACTACACCCAGTTTTGATTTTGGTCGATCCGACAGAAGAGCCAACCCTCAACAGTACCACCATCATCACCAACACCATAATCACCAAGCCCATCACCAACACCAACACTATCACCAGCATAATCAGCAACAGCAATATGAGAGATTTGGTGAACCGATTCATCATGAGATGTATGACATCAACAAGCCTTACAGCAGTGCTTATAGCAGTGCTTATAGCACCACCACCACCACCAACAATTCAAGCAGCAACAGTGGACCATCGTCAGGTTATTCTATGGGCTGGTCTCTCAAGAACGCATATGGATCGCGTGGTGGCAGTGGGGGAAATGCTTATCTCTACGGTTCATCCGCAGCCCCAGGTTCCGCAGCCGCTGCTATTGTTTCTGGCTCCCATCCTAATACTACCGCCAATGGTAATGGTAATGGTAATAGTAATGCTTCGGCTTCGGCTTCTACATCCTCAATGTCTTCTCCACAACCACCGAGCCTTGGCTGGAGTACAAATGACATGAACTCAGCCTCTCTAAACAACTCATCCTCCTCGTCCTCGTCATCACCCATGGCTTGCGACGGATCGATCACTGGCGGAAACGCCAGTGCCAGCGGCAACGGCAACGGTGTTGGTATTGGTAACGGAGGAGGCCGGCCATCATCGCACAAGCCTAGTATGCATGGATCACATTCTTCTGTTTCATCCCTTGACAGCTTCACTACCCAGCCTTATCGCCGAATCCAGGACAGTTTTGGTGCAACCCCTTCGCCAGTACACTATCCATTTGTGGACCAGGGCTCGGTGTCTCCACTCACACCCATCTATAGCACAATTCCCGTACATCAGCAGCAACAAAACACCGCCAATATTACTACCAATACTGCCATGCATCCACCAAAGAAGAACATTTCTCAGATCATGACTCCAATCAGTAACGGTGCCTTTGAGTGGGACTCAACATTCTAAGAAGAAAGTGAGAGACCGAGAAAGGGGGTGGTGGAGCAATATATACATATAAAACAGCTTACATTTCACCCACCTATACATATAAGAAATATTCCTTTAGTTTCTTCTTTTTCAAAAAAAAAAACACTCTCACGCTACACACTCACTATTCACTCATTCGCTCGCTCCCTCACACTCACATTCACACTCACACCCACACTCACGCTTGCACATTCACACATACATATATATATATATATTCATACATACATTCATACATACATTCATACATACATACATACATACATATTCACACTCATATATTCACTCACTCACACATTCACTCACTCTCTCACTCACTTACTCACATATTCACACGGCACATTTTTGGCCTGTTAAAACTGTGTATATATTTACATTATATTATATTTATATATACGACCTTTCTCACCCCCAACCCCTCCATCCATTGACCCCCACCAACCTATATATCTATTCTTCTATATCTAAATTTATCTAAATATCTACCTATCTATTTATCTATTTATCTATATCACTCATACATACCTCTTTTTCTTTATTTTTCTTACTTACATACTTTCTTTATTTTTTATTTTCTTTTTTATTATTATTATCCTGTATTTTTTCCCAAAAACCAAAAACCAAAAACCAAACCAACCAATCAAAAAAAAAACACACACTATATATATACACATACATACATATTTATACATGACTCTATTCAAAGCCTAGCTCTTATTATTCTTTGTATTTTATATCTCATTTTTTTTCAATATCAAATATATAATGTATAATATATAACAGCCAAAGCAAAAGAAAGAAAATGGGAGTATCATGTGTGTATATGAATATGATATGATGTGTTAATCACTCAAGATACACATACACGCACGCACGCGCGCACATGCGTATGAGTATGATTATGAGTATGTGGGCACATGTAGACCCATGACATTATATATAGATAAAGCACATCTACTCTTTTTGTTCCCATTTGTATATAAGCTGCATATATAATTTATATACATGCTCCATAGTATAAAAATGTGAAACGCGCATTGACCCACTGAGCACAAGTAATAATGTAGCACACATATATATATATAATACTATATCAAATAAAATAAAATAAAATAAAATAAAATAAAAAGAAAATAAAAAGAAAATCAAAGGGGGTAAACAGGGCTGTAGACAGAAAAATATTACCAAGATTGAAGGCTGTCAATTTGTACTATCACACTACCAATAAGTAACCCATTAGTACTAATAACACTTGACAGAAACACAAAAAAAAATACAAGTGAGTATCAGATCAAGTGAAATGATAGACTCTAAAAAAAATAAAATTTTGGAGGGCTGAATACAACACAAACCCCCTTCTTTTCTGTCTCTCTCCTTTAATAACGCCACCAATAATAATAATATAGAAAGGCACACAAAGAAACTGTATACACGCCTTATACACGCCGTGTACATGTGTCTATGCGTGTGCGTGTGTGTATGTATGTATGTATGTATGTATGTATGTATGTGTGTGCTTGTACAATAGTGGATAATAAAGTACTCATAGTAGTACTAATAATCTACAGATACATATAGGTTACTTGCGCCTCTGGGCATCTTAATACATATATATATATATATATAAAAGAATAATGGGTAAATTGTCATTTAATTTTGAAACATCAAAGGAGGATATATAGATATACACACATACATTTAGTTCCCTTTTTCTCTTATTTCTAATTTGTCTTTATTGGGTTCGGTTTGATTCCGTATCTCTATTATCGGGAGTATTAATAATAGTATTAGTATTTAAATCGGTTGTTAATTGATTTCTGTCCTTTCATTTCGGATACATTTTTTTGGGGGGGAAGCCTTGGACTACAATCCAATTTCTCTGACAATAACCCTGGTACTCCTTTTATTATGTATTACTACTACACTTCCATACCCTTCAGTTTTACCGAATATTTTTTTAAAAAAAAGTACCATCTCTCACTTTGGTTTTCTTTTTCTTTTCTTTTCTTTTTTGGACATTTTTATATGAGGTTAAAATTTCCTAAAATGAAAATATATATATATAAAGTGTTTGAAACCAATTTGCCCCTACCACTTTTAAGAAAACAACAACAATAATAATAATTTGATAAAATAATATTGAAACAATTGCAAAAATACTCTTTATTAAAAACAATCTATTTGTGTTTCCTTATGGGTGTAGGAGGCAGAAACACATCGATCGAGTGTTCAGGATGAAGTCATTGGATTTGTTCAATAGGAACAATTTAGAAAAATCCTTCGGTTTACCCTTGAAGAAAGTGTTTCTCCAATTTGCTCATTTTTAAAATATACAATAGATTAACAGATACTTTTTATTATTAAAAGAAAAGAAAACAAACTGGTGCCTTGTATATCGGTTACTATGGTTATCATAAAGGAACAAGCGATCGAGATTTGGTATGAATAAAATTAAAGATGATATAAAATATAATATATACGTTCCCAAATAGCCACCATTACCGTCCACCCTTCGTCAAAGCACGTTTTCCAAAATCAATTCTATATTATTCAACAAACTCTTTTACCCCACTCCATATGTCTTTTTATGAGTGAATTTAATTACTACTGGCTTAGTGTATATTCGTATGCATGTCTCATTTGCGCATATACGTACTCATTTTTGAATCATTACCCATATTCTTCAATTTGCCTCGATTGTTCTTTTTTTCTTCACTGACGTCAACAATACTTTGATTGTCCTTTCCTTCATTTCGTATTTTCTGTTCAAAGTTCTACTCTGAAAATGTCATACAGCATCTACACTGTTGAATCATCCCTATACTCCAAAAAATAACCAGTGAGATATCTTGTTTTGTTTGTTTGTTAATAGATATCCGAGTGCAAGCCATCTCTGATAGGAATATGTTTCAAAATGTTCGACATTCTTCCTTTACTCATAAAACAAATTATGTTCTTGATCCCAACAGTCGGATGGCAATATTCCTTTTTTTTAAATAACGTGCTTTAGGTGCTGCAAAAAAGAAAGAATAAAAATATTGCTTGCAGATCTTCTTTACTTCATGTACGCATATGGTCAAAGCAGATTGGCTCTACATGGTATTTTATCAATGACATGTTCACAATATTTCATTAAGCGATGAATACAAATCCTGTCAAGCATATTCTGTATTTCTTCACTGACAGGCAGAAAAGCCTTCGTCGCCGAATCCTTAGTAGCGTGTATATAATATTTGAATGGTGGCCATCAAATCATTCACATGAAGCGTTAATAATAGATCTTAACTAATCAAGTCAATTCTTTTCCACTGTCTAAACTAACAGTCAAACTTTCGCCGGTGTTTAAAATTCTTCAACGACTTGTGTATGCAAAAAAAAATGTTGTCAGTTACTTCCTAATCTTAATATATTAAATATCGAGTTTGTTCATTTATGCTTACCCTTTATTTTATTAAAAAAATTAATACTACTGCGTCTCTTGATTTCTCAAAGCTTACAGCAGAATCAAGAAAGTAGTAATACAACATCCAGAACACAAAGGAGACGGCTATTCGGTTTCCGTTTCAATGACAGAAAGAGAGAATTGCAGTCGCACTGTCCTCTTGACGAAATATGCCAGCTTCCAAGAGTAGAAGTCACCAGAAACCTTTGGTTCGGCAATCCTGGCGAGCAGACATGTCTTCCGCAGATGTCTAGGCTATATGGTACAGTATATTATTTTGGAATAAACACTACGAATATTTCAAGAGGTTGTAGGATAAGGTTTGTGGTATTTGGATAACTCTAAAGAGAAAGAGTCTAACCCCAATGACGATTGAATTTAGTTAGCAAGACATATAGTATTGCTGCTGACATACGGAATATACAGCTGATTAGACTCTCATTCGCCGTGTAATGAAATATTGTGAACATATAATCGCTGATAAATATCATGTAGAGCCGATTTGATTTGACTATATGCGTACATGAAGTAAAAAAAAAAAGAAAGAAAGAAGACCTTCATGTCAGTACTTTGACAGCACCTGTAGACTACTTGATGACCAGAATTTGCGAAAGACTGCGTGTCAAGCAAATATTATATCGACAAGCTCAAACTAGCTCTTTTAACAAAGTTTGATTTAAACGTGCTGTTAAATATATATATATATATATATCGAGCGTGACCCCGCCAATCTGTATGTATCTTTTATGCAGATTATGGAATTTGTTTAAACTACAGTGGTCCCTCGATAATTTCAATGCACTTAGTTCCCGCCTTGGCCTTGAAATTATCGAGGGACTACTGTAGTAATTTTTTTTAAAGATAAAAAATAAAACTAGGTGACTTGTGTTAAAGTTACTTGTTTTATGTCTTTATATATGTTGGCTTGGGGAGTATATTAAAAATCAAGCACAAATCATAAGTAAAGCCAAGTACAACATGCCTACACGAGGAGAATCTGTTGGGATAAAGGCTTATAATAATAATAATAATAAAGAAAAAACAAAAAGCTTCAAATCATGACAAGGAAGTATTGTTTATATCAATAGTACCGTAAAAAAAAACTAGAAAAAGAATCCAGAATATTTATTATGATCCTTAATAGCCTAAGAATACTTTTCTGTGCTGTTTATTTAAATATAAGATCCATTCATAACGGTTAGTAACTCTAAAAATGCGCCCTGTATAGTCTGTTTTACTATATTTCCATAAAATTAGGTTCATATTAGTCGATTATAAAATGGTGTGGACAGACAAAAAAAAAGGTCAAAATTATTTTAACCAATCATATTATCATTTTCATAGCCACAGATAGACTTCACATCCCCGCGCCTCCCCCTGATTTTATTTTATTTCCCCTCCTCCTCTTTCTTCCTTCTTTTGTCTTGACTTCATTTTCCTTTTATTCTCTCTTTATCATGTACCCCCAAATATATATATATATATAAAGTCAAAATCAAAATCAAAAAGAAACGGAACCCTTGTTGTGCATAGACTGAAACTTGGCCTTATTAGCCCTGAATTTCCTAGAAAAGATCGACCTTGTTTTAAATATATAAACACAATTGATCCGGGTCCATGTAATATGATGACATGCACAAATTTATATCAAGCAAGCAATATTGTTTGATCTTTCGAATATCAATACTCACCAACGCACACTCACATACCCAAGATGCTAATATAACATATATATTATAAGAAATCAAAAGATGACTAAATTAAAAGGTTACTTGTGATAATAAAAAAGAAAAGAGCTTTATTGAATAATGTATATATATATATATATATACAAAAGATTAGTTGAACCAATTGGATAATTATATTCTTCTAGGCTTTGTTTAGTAATTTTGTAATTAACGGAAACCTAGTGATAACTGTTATATCTGTATTCATAGAAAGAGCTATATCTTTTATCCTTATAAGTCCAATAGATAAATAGCTAAAAAACTAAAAGAAAATTGTTTTGTATTAACCCATCTGAGCCCTTGAGAATAAGCACAAAGCCCTCAATTAAATAAATAATAAAATAATATATATATAAGATAAATGTATAAAATGGGTTATAATATAGAAGGACCTTTCGTTGTAAGCCCCACAGGTATCGTGTAAGAGAACTTGGGGGTATAGTTCACCAAAATACTTTGATCAATAAAATCTCAAAGTTTTGATTCAGTTAAATAAACAGGTTGTTTCTGCTGCTGTTGCTGCTGTTGCTGCTGATATTTAGTTCAAACACAAATGTCAATTACCAAATATGTATATATAGGGACAAACTTTTTAAATAGCAAAACTGTACTTACTTTACCATCATCCGGTTGATGCACAATCTGTACTTACACATACACATGAGTGTACATTTGCATATGGCACATATCGTATATTATATATTATATGTATGCAGGCAGGTGCATCGATTTTTTTATGTTGTTGTTTTAAGGCAAGTAAATAAGTAAATAAGGAGTGAGATAAGGAAGTTAGATTCATGTGTTTTTTTGTCAAGTCAATATGTACATCTGTATAAGAATATATATATATCTGTTCTCTGTACTAGAATACAATCAAAAGAAGAAGACTATAGAAGAAGTAGACTAATGGAAAAGGAAATGGATAAATAAAAGTGCATATTTTTTTACTATATATTGTATACTACAAATTATGTATTATGTACTATGTGATATGTGCTATGTGATATGTGCTATGTGCTATGTACTATGTGCCATGTATTATGCACTATTAAACTCTTATCAAGAAGAAGATAAAAGAAGAAAAAGCTTAAATGATAATAGTAAAGAAAAAAAAATCAAGCCAAATCTATGGAATGATAGTCTCTACCTCCTCCTTCTTAGCACCACCAAACACTCTGCCTTCTCTCCAGTCTTTTCTAATCTGATACACCTTTTCTGCATCATCAGTCAATTGTTTGACATTAACTTCGGCTACGATCATTTCTTCTTTGGCGTGGTCACAGTGAGCAATCGGGCCTTTGAATGGCACAGTAATCTGGGTTCTTCCGGCCAGGTTTCCAAACGGTTGTGGTCGTGAAACAGCGCTTTCTGCTGCACCATTGCAAAAAACCATGCAAATCTCACTCTCAAATGCTCTGGTCATACATAAATTGTTGAGCAATTTAACCTCGCTCTGCAGATCATGCTTCAAACCGAGCTCTCCGCAATCTTCCATACTCCAATAAGCTTTTTTTTTGTTATAAAAATAAATACAAACAGCAATAATAATAATATCAATATTAATGCACACTGATAAGAATCTTTTATGTATATGTATATGTATATGTATATGTATATATAAACAATTCAATTGTGTGCATGTTGACGTCTTACCTGGAGTGATGACAAGCTGAGCTTTCTTTTCTTGAGTCAGGTATCTAAACACCTCTGGAAATGCAATATCCCAACAGACGCACATTCCAATAATGAGTCCAAATCTATTCACAGCTGTATTGAAGCCCTTTTGTCCTATTTGACAAAAATTGAAACAACAAGATATATATATATATATATATTAGCATTAGTATAATAATAACGGTAACAATAAAGTTAGATAGCTTATGATATGCAAGCTTTATTTTCTTATTTATTTCTTCATTTATTCATAATTTTTGGTTTACTCACCATGACTGAGATATGATCTCTCTGGGTGCCAAAGGTGAAACTTTCGGTATTCAAGCAAAATTTTCCCGCTCTTGTCAATGTAATAGCTGCAATTGTACAGGTTTCCGTCCTCACGATCCATCTCGATGATCGTACCGGGCACAAGATCCATATTATACTTGCGAGCCAGAGCTTGGCATCTCTCTGTACCTCCCTTAATAACCGATCGTTTTCCTGGACCACCAATAAAGTATCTAACATATGCACATAAATTGATCGGTTTAATTAATTTATTCGTTGATCCACTGATTCGTTATATAGATATACTTACTCTGGAAACACAATAAGATCAACCTTAAAATCTGAAGCCTTGGCCATGTATTCTTCAACTCGGTCCCAATTTGATTCTTTGTTTTTGTGATCAATGTGGAATTGAACGGCAGCAATACGCATAGTCATGGTGAAGTAAAAATTATGTTAAAAATAAGAAGAAAAGGAAGAAGAAGAATAGAAGAAAGACGAGTAACAAGTCTAGTTTTCTATCTCTTTTTTGGGGAGTTTTTTTTTTTTAAAAAAAAAAAACGTTGGACTGACGTTTAGTCTATATATACATATTTATTTTTATTGTACCTATAGTGTGTAGTGTGTAGTGTGTAGTGTGTAGTGTGGAAGTAAAAATAAAATAAAACATCAAATGCATAATGCGGAGACACAACTATCTTGGGGGGGGGGGGGGTTGTTTTCCTAATAACTACAACTTTCCCTGGTATCTTGTTCTTTTCTTTTGATTTGGACCTACTACGGACAGTTATTTTCTTTCTTTCTTTCAATATTTAAATCTCAGTCACAGCCTATATAATTTTTTTTTTCAAGTGACGTACATATAAGCCTCCACTTGACTCTAATTAATTTCCCTACTAGACTCTCCTTCCTCTCTTCCCTACCATCCCATATCCAAGCCTACTCCCGCCTATCATATAATAAAATCTACAATATAAAAAAAAGATAGCTATTAAATATATAATAATCATAACCATAGTAACCTTTTTTTTATTAGTAAATCATATAAGAAATAAAGACTGGTGCATATATTGTATGTATGTATGTATGTATGTATGTATGCATGTATGCATGTGTGTATGTGTGGGCAGATATGCTTTATTGAAAACACACATAATAGTTAAATACTTTGATACATACATATATTTTTAAGCATTTTCGTTATCTATACATACTTCTTTAGTAAACCATAACAATGTAATTATACACTATAGTATACACACGCACACACATATATATATATACATGTGTGTACGTGCGTACTTGGGTACTTGCCTGTATGTATACATATATGTATTTATATGTGCATTAGGCGCATATTAATTATCATTGTTGTTGTTGTTGTTGTTATTGTTATTATTATTTGTAGTATTGTATCCATGGATACAAAACAATAAGAATAACCACGATTGATCTAATCAGTATGTATTTGGAGCCAATAGAATAAAGGACAGAAATATATACATAAATTATTATATGTGTAATTTTTATTTATTTATTTATTTATTTATATATTAAATTTCAATATTATGATTTATTTTTTTTTGGATATTTTTCAATCTCGCCTTTTCTCTCATCCACCCCTCCCTTCACTCTCTCTATTTGAACAGACATTTTTTTTTTAAAAATTATATATATATAATTTTTTTTAACCTTGTCTCCATTCCACTTCATTCAATTTCACTACACTCCATTTACACGCACATATTTATATATACATAGATACATAGATACATACATACATACATACATACATACATACTACCTTATTATTAATAATATTCATAAAGGGCTTACAAACATACATACAAACATACATACATAAAAAACAAAACAAAAACAAAACAAAAGCTTAATGTTATCTTCAGCTGTTGCGGGGACATGTCAACAATGCAAAGTAAAGTCACTCTGACAGATGGTGTTCATTTGGAAGGGGTTTTTATTTTATTTTATTTTTTATTTTTTATTTTTATATTGTACTAAACCCTATTTTTTTTTCTATTGTTCTTCTTCTTTTCTCCTCTTTTCTTCTTCTTCCTTTACACAATAAATAATAATAATAATATATACATACACATATATATATAAAAGAAAGGCAGGACCATAAAACCCAAGAATCCAGTTGATGCCCTGATCAACCTACACCTGCAGTCATTCTGGGATAATAGCAATAAGCATAGTAACACTACCAACCTAGGAAGAACTCGAATTACGACAAATCCTAAAAGACGTCAAGTTAATCTTGCTCAATGCCAACTATATTCCCAAACAACTTCAGTACGCAGTCTACGCAAAACAACAGTAACAGTAACAAAAAGTACACCTCGTACCAATTATTTACCAGTCTGGAATCCAATCAATCTTCATTTCAACAGAGCCTATGTACCTTTTGATCCCCAAAACCACAAAAAGTCCAATCACCAGACCACACACGATGCTGTTCTGTCAGCCGCACTTGGACAATCAGATGCCTCAACTGCACAATCTCTGATCGACATTGCATTCCAAATGCTCTCAAAAAAGAAACCAGAACTTGCATGGGAGTGCTACAGTGACATCAGTGCAAAGGGTATGCTGGGTTACCTGTCAAGCGACCAATTTAAGCACCTCATCAAGCACTTTAGCAGTACCGCCCATCGCGGCAATGGCCTCGAGTACATCCTGACCCTTATGGAGGACATGCAGAACATGGGTTATCGAGTAGGCAGAAAAGAAAAGATGCTTGTACTCAGGTTATTGGGCACAAGAGGTAAAATAGACGAAATGGAGGGAATCTTTCAGGACGTCACAAAGGACGATGCCACAAAGCTCAATCCTCCTCTTCCTTTGCCTGCGCCATCTTCTTCGTCTCCGTCTTATCCAGCCCTCTCGTCGATTGATTCCGACATACTCAGCAAGCCTTACAATATTGTCTTGGCTGCTTACGAAGAACACAACAAAGCATTGGGTAAATTTGAAACCGCCAAACGATCCATGGATGTCTATGGCCAGATGATCGATAGAGGATTGCGGCCATCAGAAGCATCGACACTCATCCTGACTGCAAACATCAGGCGTGGTGCGGACGACCCAGAGGTGGTCGAGCACACATGGACCTGGCTGTGGAACCGGATCGGAAAGGAGATCGGCCAGTCGAACACCGAGTTAGTGGACCCTCTGCTCTACAGGAACATGGTCATGTTCTTTGCTTCAGTTGGCCGGCCAGACTGGGCATTAGAGATCAATGACATTATGCGTAAAAAAAAGATCCCTCGCGATGTTCGAATGATGACTGCCCTGATCCACAAGGTAGGGCGCAGTGGAGACCTGGAGCAGGCAATGGGATTACTAGACGAAATGAAGCGCATCAACCTCGTCCCAAACACCGTCACCCTCAACGCCCTGATCGACATCCATGTTCACAAGCTACCCCAGCCTGATCTTGCCGGTGCGATCCGCAGCTACAGTATGTTTGCTGAACAAGGACTCCAGCCAAACGAAATCACATTCGGTACCCTCATCGACATGTTTGGTAAAAAGGGCGACATTGACCGGGTGCGCGAACTCTACCAGGATATGGTCCATACACACAAAATCAAACCAACCCAGCACATCTTCTCTTCTCTGATCGAGTGCTTCATCACCAAAAAGGATTTCATTTCTGCCCTTTCGGTTGTCAAACTGATGCGCAAACCCCCGGTCCGAGTCCAGCCAAACGACGTCAATTTCAATTTGCTGATCAGCTCATTTGCGGATGACAATGATATCTACAGTGCCGTTCTGTTTCTCAAGACGCTCATCAAGGCCGGCATAAAGCCGACTGCTCAATCATACCACCCCATCCTGACCTACTACTCGCGCCGCGGTGATGTCGAGTCAGTCAAGAGCCTGTTGCAGAAAATGCATGGTTCTAACATCAAACTTGAGCCTATCACATATGGCATTTTTCTCGATGCCTACTCAAAGGCAGGTGATGTTAATGGGGCCGAAAAGCTCTTTAAGGAGTACAAGTCAAGATGGAGACCAAACGCTTATATATTCAATTCGATGATGTACGTCTACATTCTCCAAAACGACCTCGATCGGGTCCTGGACATCTACAAGGAAATGATGAAGACTAATGTCAAGATGACCGAACACTCCTACGGGCTGCTGATGTACTGCTACTCTTTGCGTAAAGAGCCCGACGCCACCGAAGCACTGATGGAAACCATGAAGACGAACAATGTCAAGCCGAGCCTGATCTGCTGGAACATTTTACTCGGGACATACTTTAAAGTCAACCGCCCAACCGAAGGTCGAGAGGTTGTGGATCGGATGGCAAAGGAGGGCATTGTGGCCAACTATCCAATCTTGAGTACCTTTATCGACGGACTGACCAAGACAGGCAATGTCGAGGTTGCCGAGTCTGTACTCCAGTCGTGCCTGACTAGATTCCAAGAAAGATTAAAGGCGCAAGCAGAAGTCCAAGCACAGGCACAGACCGTTGCCCACCGAGATCTTTCGTTGCTGACCGACGCTTTACCAAACTCTGATCAGTCCTATGTTACAATTCTCCCACAGACGATCGAAGATCTACTGAAAGCCAACAATACCAAGGATGTCTTCATCGACAGACCGCCACCTCACATGTTTGTGCCCTTGTTGCAACACTACGTCAAAACCAAAGAAATAAGCCAAGCCAAGAGCCTCTTTGTGCAGATGAGGGATCTTGGCGTGGAGTCGAATCCTGTCGTGTACGTGACGATGATGAAACTCTACCTCGAGACAGACGATTTCGATCGAGTGGAGATGATGTGGAATGCGATCCGATCACCTAGTCCAGAACAAAAACAGGTCGACACAATGGATCCTGAGCTGGGCCAGATTCCTTTACCACAACCTAGTTCCAAGAGATACCCGGTTACTCTCTTGCCATTCTACGATTACGCCGCAGAAACCACAAAAAAAAATAGCGCTAATAGAAACAACAGTACTAACGCTTATGATACCATAGACGAATTATTCAAAGACATTGTTGAACCAAAACGAGAGTCTCGCTTCGCACTGGCGGTCTATCTGGATGCGTTGTTGCTGCAGAACCGATTCAAGGATATTGATGATCTCTGGAAGGATTTAAGTTCGAGTCACTACATATTTGATGAGCACAACTGGAATCAATATGTTGCGACTATGGTCAAGGGCGGTCGGTTACTAGAGGCCTGTCGAGCCGTTAAGGACAAGTTGATCGAGGCTGACGGGAGTGATGTGAAGTCTTCTTCAAGAAAGGGCGAGTTCTCAGAAGACCGCGGAAACAGTATCAGCACAAAGACCTGCTGGCTGCTTGTCGATGCTCTTGAGATTCCTGGTGCGGATGGAATGGGTCGTGAAATCCTTAGAAAGACGGTCGTTGAGCAAGTCAGAAGTTTCTTGCGCAAACATACAAATTAGAAAAAAGGGTGTCAGAATAAATGACAATTATATCTTATTATTACTACTGTTATTTATCTCTATATATGTATACACACACATACATACACTCACTTACCCCCACTCACACACTCACACACACACACTAACTCACACTCATCCACAATCTTGGTTTGGCTAAAGAAGACATATTACAGTCACAAATACAAACCATTCTTTATTTCTTTATTCATCTATTTATTCATTTTTTTATCTCTTTCAAAAAAAAAGTACTTCTTTAACTTTATTTTATTTTATTTTCTTTTATTTTTTCTTTTTAATTCAATAACAACATTTTCTCTTACACACCAAAAAATCAATATAAAAAGACACATATACATATATAATTAAAAATGCTTTTTATGTGCAGATAAATCAACAGTATATATATATATATAAAGAGAGAGAGAGCCGAGATTTTGTAATTAAGTAAGAAAGGAATAGAGAAATAATAAATGTGTAATGCAGTGTAGTGTAGTGTAGTGTATAGTAGTTTCTGTAGATGTATATAGATGTATATGTATATGATTGTATTTAAAAATCGGGTAACTTTTGTAAAGTCTCAAGCGACTCTAATTGGAACATAAGCTGATAACCTTCCTTATCAGGATCATTCATTGAACCCTGAATGATTCCTTTCTCAGCGTTGGTATTACTACTAGTAAGTCGAATGTGCGTTCCACGGATCAATTGCTCTAAGTGACCCTACAAAAAATTCAAATAAATTAAACGACAATATAATATAACATAACAAAAAGGTAAAAGATAAGGTAAAGAATAGTGAAAATTTGATAATAAAAAAATCATTTAATTTTACTTACCGTCTCAACATTCCGGATTTCGATAAAATCAGCTTCAAAGCCAATTATATAAGGATAACAAAGAGCAAAATTATCTGGTATTCCTTCCCATGTAATACGACCCTTTTCTGTCTTCATTCTTCCTTTCTTATCAACGAAGAATGCAAAGGCTTTTTTTTGTATTTTCATACACGTAAAATTTTGACAAGATTATTAAAGTTCCATACACGCACACATAGAAATAATAGACTTACTATTGTAGCACACCAAATATTCAGACTTTCCAGTACGATACATGGCTAAAGGTCGTGCATCAGTTTTTGAGAATACAAAACCAAGTTCTTCATCCTCTGGGTCCAAAAGAGCTATCAATAGTAATATTGAATTAAAAAAAAAGATGAATAAATAAGAAAGATGTGGTGGCAAGTAGTAGGAGAAGAAGAACAAAGGGGAAAGATGACTTACTTTGTACTCCAAAGGTATTCATGTCAACTACATCGATTTCAAGTGGGCAGGCAATACACATCTTTGTATTCAATAAACTGATCGAATATGCTTCACTTGGTCTATAAAGATCCTTATAATGTTTTAGGCCTTCATCTACCGAACTACGGGCCACGAGCCTCTTGATCAAGAACGCCGACCGACTCTTTTTGTTTTCCTCTGCTACCATCGGCTCAAGCACTCGAATCGTTGTTGGCGACAACTTGTTTGTCTTGACCACACACACCAGAGACTTTCCCATGCACTGGCCAACGTGAAAGAACGCGACGTTCTGGCCAATGACCCGCCCACGTTTGATGGACACAATCGTGTCCGACAAAAGAACATCATATGGGAACATCCAGAGTGTCTTTTCAGCCAGAACCAAGATGTGCGAGTCCGTAATAACCTCGACGTGCGATACTTTCTCAAGACCGATGATCTTGGTGACTTTATAACTATTGGCTAATTGTTCCTCGCTATCCTTTTTCTCATCTTCATCATCAGCCTTGTCGGGTGATTGGTTCACTGGCGTCTGGATGTAATAGACACCTTGGTCCGCACCGATCAAAAGTCTACGGCTATATTCTGTATTTCCAGTAGTAGCTAATTAATTAATTGGTTAATTAATCATTTAATTAATTGATAGATAAATTAAATGATTGATTGATCGATCGATAGGTTAGTTAGTTAGTTAGTTAGTTAGAGTTTATTAATTAAAATATATGCATATAAAAGTGAATAGATAAGTAAATAAGAATTTAGGACAATGTATAATTGTTCAAGGAACACTTACATAATTCTAGTGAATTGTGGATTCTGTTATGAGACATGAAATACTGTTCGACTATTGGAACGACACGGAATACCTGTTGACGAGAAGCCAAGATCTGCTGCTGTTCGCGAATCGTAGTCACCCACATCTTTCGAGCGGTTGCTCCAGTGAGATAAAGCGTAAGTGGAGAAGAGCCTTTACGTCCGTGGTGATAAAATGTGATTCCAAGCCCTCCGGACTTTGCACGGGTGTCGGCCGAAGATGATTTGAGAGGCGCAGTATTCTGGCTGTTGATAGTACCCGATCTACTATAAGGAAGAAGTGAACTGGCTCTCTTTGCTCTACCACCCACCAAGGTTATGGATAATAGTTCAAGTGGAATAGGCTAAAATGGAGGAGAAGTAGGAGGGAAGGGGGATGAAAGGGCGGTGAGGGGGTTTGGTTTGGTTTTTTTTTTAAAAATATTACCTTTAAATGTACTGTGTAATGTTCCACGTGATTCTCCATTTTGACTTTGGCAAAAACCAGGTAGTGATCAAACAAAAAGAGTTGTAAATCAGAGGCATCTGATGTGCTATTTCCCTTGCGCTTCATTCTTCCTTTCATTGCCACCCTTCGTCCTTCAGTCAATAGTTTTAGATCCTTATTATGATTATTGTAATTTTTCAAAATAAATGATGAGTTTATACGTCAAATTCATATATATATATAGCAAAATATTAAGAATCCTTTACCACTTTGTCTGATAATGATTTGAATGTCAATCTCTCTGATATTTGCTCCAAGTTAAAGCGATTTTCAGCCTTTCCAGTTTCAGAGTTGAGCTGGACTAAGAATCTTGTGATGATTTCCATTACTTGTGGAATCGTTTCTTTGTCTGGACTTCCTTCTGGTGTGCGTTTCAAGATTTCGCGCAACAAGAGATTGTAACGGCCCAGTCGGGTGGTTGGTTTCGTTAAGTAACCATTTAATTCCAATCGACGAGATTCTGGCTTTCGTTCAGTTTCCTTTATATTTATATTTATATTCATATACACACACATAAATACCCAATACTTAATACCAAATATATTCACATCCACATCCTCATCCAGAAAATGTTATTGTGTTTTTTTTTACCTGAACAAATTGTAGAAAGACTGGATTGCGCTTCTTTTCAAGCTCAAAATAGAATTTACCGATAACTTGATGAGACCCATATACAACAAATGGATCAAATTGACACACGTGTGTGAGCAGTACATCTCCAATATTTCCCACAACTGGGTTCTTTTCCTGAAGGCTTTTCAATGCATCTGAAAAAGGACCATTGACCTTTTCGATATCCGAAAGATTCCAAAATACTTCTTGGACAAAATTCTCGCGTTCTTCATCAGGAATAATATCTTCTTTGATCAAAGGTTTCACCCAAGACTATAAGTATATATTTAATAAATTAAATACACCAATAAATGATTATTGTTTTCAGATATATATATATTTAAAGGAAACAAAGTGTACTTACGTTTTGGACATAACGAAGATCCTTTACAAAATCTTCTTCAGTATAAATCAATTCAAAAATTAATTCTTGTCGTTTTCTTTCTTCAGGTGAAGTGGCTTCAAAAACTTCTTTGGTGACTGAATGGAACCACAACCGATTGGCTTCCTAAATCCACAACAGAAGAATAATTAGTCAGCCACTATTTTTGCTCTCTGTCTATGCAATTACTGAGATGATATTTTCTTTATCATTCTTTTCTTGTCTCGCATTTTCCTCTCTTTTTTTTTTTGAAAAACACACTAGGTTTTACACCTCTTCACATCAACCTCAACATAACTGGCTTGCCTTTTCCTGTAATGATGCCTGGCTTTGAGTTCGCTTGAGAACCTATTGTAACGATGATAATGGTCCTGGATGATTAATATTATTCAAATACACACAAATATTCTTTAATTTTTTATTTTTTTTTACCGTCTTTAATTTTCTTGGGCAACTGGTACTGTAGCAAGGTTGATCTCTGGAGCAGGTAGGGGAGTAGCACTCGGTCAGGACAGTAAATACACCGTTGGGAAGGTTGTCTGACAATATTTCTTCTTTTTCTCTCGACTCCAAATAATCTGAATCATCTGTTGAGTTTATGCCACCAAAATCCTTGAATTGATAGATTTTTTTTGAAAGGTCTCGTAGTCTTTCCTTTTTCGGAACCCCATGAAAAAAGCCTTGTTCACCCAGAGCACGGCCAACCAAGATAGCCACATTACGGTCTTTGGTTCGAATGATATGTAGTAAACAGTCCTAGATTATTATATATAAAAAGTCAAAACACAGATTTGATATTGTGAGACAATGATATAATACACACATATATATATACACATATTTGGGTGTAAAAAATAATAGCAATAATAATGAGAGAAACCTACCACGGCTTCTGTTCCACTAAACACATGGTGATATTGAATATCATCCTTTATAAGGTGAGTTGTATGTATGCGGCGATACATTTCGCGAGCCACACGCGATAACATTGCTGGATAAATCACCAACGGTTTCTGAGTACGATAGGCATATATAGATTTCCGTTGCTCTTCTTGTTTCCGTTGCATTTTCAGGAACATTGATGCTTGACCATCGGATGGTGAGACAGGAAAAGAGTCAATTGAGTCACTGAGCTCAGTGTCGGTAGACATACGACGGAATGGTTCATGGAGAGACAAACTTGATTCTGATCGGCTGGGACTGATACCTTAATTACATACATACATATATATTTTAAAAGAAAAACAGGAGATTTTGTAAGTATTCAAAGAAGAAGAAGAATCCATTGATCATTTTACTGTGATATTGAAAGTTTGCTTAAAGTTAATAGTAATAGTAATAATATATATAGATATCCTTAGATATAAAAAAAAGTCTAATGAATATTAGGATAACACATGTTATACACACATATTTACCTCCTAAACTGCCACGTTGATACCAGTCTGAGGGTGGAAATACAGGTGAAGGTACCTTCCAACTCAAACTATCGTCTATTTCATCTGGGTCTTCGACCAGACATTCAAATGCTGGGCCAGATACAGGATCAAGGGGACCTTTCAATTCGACCGTCTCAAATGAAACACAGCCAGATGGTGATGATGATGCGGTTGATGTTAGTGTTGGTGTTTCTCCAATCCAAGAATTTTCATTTTCATTTTCATCTTCCTTGTCATTGTCATCTTCGTGCGGCAATTCAATTACAGGAGATTCAGGTACGACGCCATCAAGGTCAAAAATAGGAAGACTGCATATAATAGATGATGGAGGTCTGTCTCTAAAATTGAATTCTTCTTCTTCCTGTTGCTGTTGCTGTTGCTGTTGCTGTTGCTGTTGCTGTTGCTGTTGCTGTTCTTGTTGGTGGTTGTGCTCCTGATTTTTTTCATTTCTAGCATTAACATTGGCATTAACACTGAGATGGATATTGTCTTTATCGTTATCATTGTCGTTGTCACTGAGATCTGAATTAGAATTAATCGAGCGGTTTGAATTGAATCTTTTGACCATTAATCCCAGGCGTTTCGATGGTTTGGTTGGAATTGGGGTCTTTGGTTTTACAGACAAATTGTCATTATTATTGTCATTATAGTTATAATTATTATAGCTGTAGTCATTTAAAAAAATCTTATTATCATTATTATTATCATTAATATCATTATTTTTTTTGTCTTTTTCGTCTTTGGGACAGGGGTCAATGATAAAAGTTGGTAGTTTAGAAGGTGATTTAGGCATAGGGGGAGGAGGCGATGAGGGTGGCTTTGAGCGCGGGTGGAAGCTAGTGGCTCGATATGATGCCTTTGCGATTGTGATAGGAATTGGTGAAGGTGTAGGCGAGTGAGTGTGTGTGTGTGCCCTGGTTAGACCATTAGTGTTGTTGTTGTTGTTGTTGTTCAAATTTCTTAGAGGTGTGTTAAAGGCTGCAAGACTCTGGTTACGAACAGGAAGTTGTTGTTGAACATAACTTTTTTTTATGGCGTCTGGGATAAGACCTCCTTTGAATGTTTCATGACGAGCGAGAAGGGTTTTGTCGGTGCGATGATCTGGTTGATTAAGACTGGGATGAGGCAGTTGGTGATGAGGCGTGTGATGAGACATTTGCAGTTTGGGATTCGTGGGTAGAATATGACCAACTTGAGACAACACCAAATAGGATTAGTTTGTCTAACTATTTCTTTTGGAGATATAAATTTAAATATATATATATATATATATATACTTATTTATGTACGTATGTAAGTGTATGTATGTGTATGTATGTGTATGTAAGTGTATATGGTTTGTAAGGAAAGGCAGCACCAAAAAAGGAAAGAGCAAAGGGAAAGTGGTTAAAGAAGAAGAACAAGAAGCCCAAGAAGAAGTAATATATATATATATATATACATGTATATATATATATTATAGTATTACTTGAACATGAGACTGAATTGCGATTTATATATACATATATAAATTAGAATTTCTGAGATTAAAATATGAAAGAAGAAGAAGAAGAAAAAAATTAGATTTCTCTATGAGACTAAAATCTATTCGCTTTAATCCTGATTTCTAAACCTTGTTTTCTATTTTCACAGAAAAGCAATTAAAATACCCAGTAGATTTATGTCATATACAGCTACATGCAATAATTTATAATCGAATTATTCTATACATTATGGCTATTCACCCTTTCTAAAGGTCAAGATAGAGATAAAAGACCAATTTGGTTCTGGTCACTGACTACTCCAAGATCTATTGAAAAGACGCACACACACAATGTAAAGTGAAAAGTAAATTATTGACACCTAAAGAGAAAGCAGAATCACATTATATTTAATGTCAAAAAAAGAAATAAGATCGTCATCAGACTTTGATGGGCATGAAAACGTACAGTAATTCAGGGCAAATACAAGGAGATGGTTTTAGTGTAAAAATAAAATAATAATAAAAAAAAAATTGACGTGCATTACAGTGCAGCTTAATTAAAGTCTCTGGTGTTTGATGAGTACATTATCAGGTACTGTGCATAGTAACAAAAAAAAGTTCAATTCAATAGGATACTAACCATTCATAGTAGTAAACTAGTGCTTTCCTTTTTTAAAAACATTATTAGATATGGCCATATCTAAAGTAAATCTTGGGAAAAGTTACCATTTTGTATATATCTCCACAGCCTAGTCCAGCCAATAATATATATATATATAAAGGCTTTGGTATGACTTGTAATTGCACCTAGGCAGATATCATTGGAACACTTTCTATGCATGATTATGGCATTAATATGTCAAAGTGTGTAAAAGACTGTTGAATAATGCAAAACCGATAATCGCGGTCGATTGTAAGAGGTAACTAGAAAATCTTGAACGTTATAATGCTCAAGACTTCAACATATACTTTGTGGTACTTTGTAGCATTTTGACTTTGATTCTGTACATATAGTACAGTATAAAACTCTTTCTTCCAAAAATCAACGGCACAATAACCAATGGTAGATTAACATTGTCATTATAAGCTACTAAAAAGAATACTGCTTGTAATAACAACAGTAACAACAAACATTAGACTTTTGTAGCTTTCTTCTTCTTGAAGACTATACCAGGAAGTTTTGCTGTAAAGAAGATTTTTTATTTATTTATTTCTGCTTTGTGTCGTACTGGTGTACTGACCCGTTAGAACACTATATAGTTTATTCTTTGTGCTACAGAAGTATTGGGTTTGGAGAGTACATGTCCGGATGAGCTATTTTCCTACAGCATAATTTATCCTACCCTCAAAACTGCCTTTCTTTTGGAAATTCTTAAAGGAGCCTTATTACAATCCACAACTTGTCAAAAGCCATTCGTTTACAAAGAAGAATAATAATAATTCCAGTGGGGTTATGAGCAAATAAAGATAGTAGAATGCGTGGTTAGAGACGATGATAAACTAGCCTTTTAAAACAATGCAGTCCTTTGAACCAAAGCTTCAACTAATCTAAACTAAATGAGATTCCGATAGACTTCATAGCAAAATAAGAAAGAAAAAATATCGGTGTAGCCTTAATATTTTATAATAAAGACTAAATAAAGTCCCAGCCTGGCCAGTTTTCAATTTCTCGAAAAATATTAAGCGGTAGTAAACACAGACTTGCTTGGTACGTTTACTGGAGATGTATACAAATAGGTTAGAAGGTGTCGCTTGTAGCATAGTCTTTAACCAATACTGAGTTAACAATACACCTTTAGAATAATGATATTTCCTTTTTTTATATCTATCTGTAAAATGCTTCTACCTTACAAAATAATCGATTACAGACCTATACAACAAATGAAAAAAAACTTTTCAAAATCAACTATATATCTTTAAAATATAGTTGGTATACTTTTTTTCTTAAAAAAATTTTTTTCTCATTAAAATCTCACATTTTTTTCAGCAAATCAATCAAAATATTCTTAACAAACAAAAAGAAGCTCATTACCGGCGATTCTCATCATGATGCATCATTAACCCCACTTAGGAGAAGACATGCCAACCAAGAACAACTATATATAGAGCAATTCAAAGATGAAGACATGATGGCACAGAATTAACATTAAAGCACAAAGGATGCCCAAAGGTTTTTTATAAGAGAGTTTTATGCTGTTTTAAGGTGATTAGAGGATAGTTTCGGGGTCATATGTAGACATGATAATTTAACCCACTAAAAACAGAGATTAACAATTTCGAAAGTATGGATATATACAGCTGTTTGAAAGGAAGATCTTCCCATCTTTATTTGCCTAAATAAAAGACATTACGGGGACTTTCTTCATCAACAACATAATTATCTTTAGCACAGGCCAATTCTGGTTTATGAATTCAAAAAATAGTCGATAATGCGTTAATAATACAGTCAAAGCTCGATTTAGTAATACTTTTGGGAGAAGCCAAATTGTATTACTACAGGATTTCCACTCCAAAAGTTATATTTTTTTTTCAAACTATATATTTTGCAAAATCAAAACTTTCATTTTATGCTTCGATTATATATAAAAAAAAATCAATTTATTTTTGGCTATTTGTACATTGGGGGAAGAAGCTAATGCTATGATCAACCCAGCCTTGGCAGTTTTCCATAGCGATATGGCGGGAGCACTCAGCAATATACTCCAAGAATTGACCACATACCAACCCGGGCTTTCTCTTGACCAGTGTTTTGAGTTTGGAGAAGCACTCTTCAATCGGGTTTAGGAAAGGAGAGTATGGGGGGAGAAAGTGTAGGTGGTGTCGTGAATTAGCAAACAATTCAGTGACAAGATGGGATCTATGGATCGAGGCATTATCCATAATGAAGTTGTGAGGGGCAGCATTACTGTGGTCGAGCGAATCCATAATCGTCTTTACAAATTCAACGAAAATTGGTCCTGTCGTGCCACCAGGGGTTAACTTCGCCTGCACACTCTCAACACCTTGGTAAGAAATACCGGCAAGAATTGAGATGTTTAGTCCCCTTTTCGACTTCGTCTTCACAATGCTGGTCTCGCCTTTCTTGGACCACTCTTGTACTCTGATCAGGTTTGCATTAAAGCCTGCTTCGTCCACAAAAATGCAATTGGTTTTATACGATAAACCATTCGTGTGCATACTGTCTACGTATACTTTTCTCAGCTCAATAGTCTTCGGGTCGTTTCTTTTTTCCTCGACCGGCTTGGTTCTCTTCAATGTGAACCCAATGTTGTTGATAATGTGCTTATGTAAGCCACTGATGCTCAAGTTCTGCTCTTGAAGCTCTGGAAATTTTCTAAACAGTTCCTCTCTCATTTGACCAAGAGTCAAGGTGCAGCATTCGTTCAAGAGGTCTTGAATGAACTTCGAATGCTCATCGGTTATCTTAAGACTTTCCGCGCGCGAGCCGCCTCGCTTCTTGGGCTCTACAGTAGCATCCCTCTCGAACTTGGTGATGATGTTGTTAATCGATACCTATGAGACACCAAATGCCCTGGCTGCTTCGGCTCGAGTCATGGACTCTTCTATATAACATTTCTCCACAATCATGTTCTTGATGTGGATCGGAAGAACCTTTTGTGGTCCATTTCTCTTTCTTCTCTTAACGATAGCGATTTGATTGGGGTTCATGTTGGAGGATTTGAGTATAGAAAAAGATAATAGATAAAGACAGTTCTCAAAACCATATTACAAACTTAGCATTATATACTTTTCTTATAACAATATATTGACATTGCATGTTTTCTTATATTGTTTTTAATAAACAGTGTAGACATTCTTTAAATATTTTATCGCACATATTAGCATTCTTCATGCTCTTTATTAATTTGCTTTAAATTTCTTTCTATCCGCATTAATTAATTTATTTTTTTCATATATAGTCGGAGCACAAAATGAAAGTTTTGATTTTGCAAAATATATAGTTTGAAAAAAAAAATATAACTTTTGGAGTGGAAATCCTGTATCTTAGAATATATGTCTGGGACTTTGTTAGAAGAATCCGGCGCCAGCATCAAATCATTGACTGACCCTCCAAAAATTGAATTAAGGGAACCGTGCAAGGATATTTTGAATCTTATTTCCAAATCTTCTGCTTCAGCAACATGCATAAAGTCTCAAATAAGGTCTTTTATTGGAACTAATAATTCTCTGGATGAATCTGAATATGCTGACTATTACTTTGCGGAATCTACACTTCATCATTTGTAAGTATCTATATATCATAATAAAAAAGAAAGGCATTGTCATTATTTTGATAGTTAATTAGTTAATTAGCTAATTAACCTAATATCTCTATCTAAATAGCTTGCAAATGATGACCAGCCCAAGAAACCCAATTCTATTCCCAATGAAAGAGAGGACAGCTGCTCCAATTACAACAATATACCTGTTACATGCAATGTTCTTAAGCTGTAATGACCTAGTATCTTTCCATTGGTAAATAAATTAGTTTGAAACAAATGAAAAGGTTGTCTTCTAAACACATATTAGGATTGAGCGGACAGCTGATATAACAGGAGCTGCAAAGTGGGATGGAATATGCTTTTCAATCAAAGATAAGCGCCTCACGCCCGTTTTGATTGAATTTTCTGGAGGGATTCACTTTAATAGTACCACAGAAAAAGAGCAAAGAGATGAAAGCAAAATGATACGAAATATGGTCAAGCTCTTGGAATATGCCAAATATGTCAAAAAGCACAAGTCTCCTGTTCCGCAGTTCTACTGTCGTTTCTTCAGTAAGTTGATTGTGAACATACATACATACATATATATATATATATATGTATGGACATTCAAACCACAGCTAATATTTCTTTTAGACAACCAGATTTTCTTTGAAGCCATATTTTTAGTTGACGAAGAAACTAGACTTGTAAAAAGAACTTTTTGCAAGATTCCCTGTCCGGTAACCCCACGCGAGCTAAAGATCTTTGCTGAAAACATTCCTGCTATGTTAAAATGGAAGCAGGCAATAATAAACTATGTGATCAAATCACAAAAGTGAAGAATAAAAACCATAGAATTAAAGAAATAAAAGTGCTTATGTTCTTTTACTTTTACTGACTACCAACAACCGAGTCATTATTACTTTTTTTTTGTTTATTGTTTCAATATGTGTTCAAATGATCTTGCTTAAGTATAGAAATATTTTTCTTTTAATCTTTTGATTGCATTTTCTTCCACAGCCAAGGCTCCTCTGGCAGCTTATTCAAGTTTTACTGATACTAGAGTTTCGTTTGATTTTATATTCTAATTAATAAGAGCAATGGTTACATATACATATGCTTCTTGTTGTTCAGTTGGCTTACAGTTGAGAATCCTAAACATGTCGTGATGATTGATTGTTTTTACGCGTAAAAACAATCAATCATCAGAAGAATAATAATGTACATTGGTACCAATTAGTAAAAGTCAATTAATTGAACAATGCCTATTAGGTACACATTACCTTTATCAAAGTACAGACTACAGAAGACTCCCTGCATTCATATAAAGAAGTTTCACTCTTTATATGCAACGTTCGCATCCGGATGCCTTTTACAATGAAGCAAAAGGCCAGAGCCCAGAGCGTTAGCAGGGGGGACAATGTACCTTTTTGTTACTACATGTTGAAGTAATAACTAAGTGCACATCGTTGTCTTCTACATCAAACTCCCTGCATTCATATAAAGAAGTTTCATTCTTTATATGCAACGTTCGCATCCGGATGCCTTTTACAATGAAGCAAAAGGCCAGAGCCCAGAGCGTTAGCAGGGGGGACAATGTACCTTTTTGTTATTACATGTTGAAGTAATAACTAAGTGCACATCGTTGTTTGATGGTGTAGTCTAAAGGAACGCCATAATGGTGATAAGGGAATAACCATTACATATATTCGTTGTGACCGCAACGTCATCAAAACAGGCCCGGTCCGGCACAACGATGTCTGAGCTGGCACTTTTTTTTTGCAGTTCGAAATGATTATTGTAGAAAATCACAGGATTTAATACTCTGGGTGCGTAACAAAGTTGCGTATGGACAACTTCTTTGTTTTCTTATAGACAATTGGTATATGTGCTGTGTTTTTTAATACGCTTATATTCCCATAGAGGAAATTATGGCTAAAGTCCGTACCGCGTATTAAGCTCCTCCGAGTCGGCTAGTACTCCTTTTCGGCGAAGTTATTTATTTTTACAAACTTTTGAAAGAAAAAAAACATATCGGTGTAGGCACAGGTCTATATCAAAAAAGGCGTTCTATATTCTGAGATCACCTCTTCACATTTTACCCTTTGAATACTAAAGAAAAATCTAAAAAGTCACGTGCCTAACTTGTTTACATTTTTGTTAGTAAGACTGTGACGGAGGTCACTCTTGAGTTCATAAATCAGTACCTTATTTGGACGCCCCTTTATAATCACTCAAAATCCAATTTCAATAAACTCAGTCTTCTTCCTGATACAGGATTTCCACTCCAAAAGTTATATTTTTTTTTCAAACTATATATTTTGCAAAATCAAAACTTTCATTTTGTGCTCCGACTATATATGAAAAAAATAAATTAATTAATGCGGATAGAAAGAAATTTAAAGCAAATTAATAAAGAGCATGAAGAATGCTAATATGTGCGATAAAATATTTAAAGAATGTCTACACTGTTTATTAAAAACAATATGAGAAAACATGCAATGTCAATATATTGTTATAAGAAAAGTATATAATGCTAAGTTTGTAATATGGTTTTGAGAACTGTCTTTATCTATTATCTTTTTCTATACTCAAATCCTCCAACATGAACCCCAATCAAATCGCTATCGTTAAGAGAAGAAAGAGAAATGGACCACAAAAGGTTCTTCCGATCCACATCAAGAACATGATTGTGGAGAAATGTTATATAGAAGAGTCCATGACCCGAGCCGAAGCAGCCAGGGCATTTGGTGTCTCATAGGTATCGATTAACAACATCATCACCAAGTTCGAGAGGGATGCTACTGTAGAGCCCAAGAAGCGAGGCGGCTCGCGCGCGGAAAGTCTTAAGATAACCGATGAGCATTCGAAGTTCATTCAAGACCTCTTGGACGAATGCTGCACCTTGACTCTTGGTCAAATGAGAGAGGAACTGTTTAGAAAATTTCCAGAGCTTCAAGAGCAGAACTTGAGTATCAGTGGCTTACATAAGCACATTATCAACAACATTGGGTTCACATTGAAGAGAACCAAGCCGGTCGAGGAAAAAAGAAACGACCCGAAGACTATTGAGCTGAGAAAAGTATACGTAGACAGTATGCACACGAATGGTTTATCGTATAAAACCAATTGCATTTTTGTGGACGAAGCAGGCTTTAATGCAAACCTGATCAGAGGACAAGGGTGGTCCAAGAAAGGCGAGACCAGCATTGTGAAGACGAAGTCGAAAAGGGGACTAAACATCTCAATTCTTGCCGGTATTTCTTACCAAGGTGTTGAGAGTGTGCAGGCGAAGTTGACCCCTGGTGGCACGACAGGACCAATTTTCGTTGAATTTGTAAAGACGATTATGGATTCGCTCGACCACAGTAATGCTGCCCCTCACAACTTCATTATGGATAATGCCTCGATCCATAGATCCCACCTTGTCACTGAATTGTTTGCTAATTCACGACACCACCTACACTTTCTCCCCCCATACTCTCCTTTCCTAAACCCGATTGAAGAGTGCTTCTCCAAACTCAAAACACTGGTCAAGAGAAAGCCCGGGTTGGTATGTGGTCAATTCTTGGAGTATATTGCTGAGTGCTCCCGCCATATCGCTATGGAAAACTGCCAAGGCTGGGTTGATCATAGCATTAGCTTCTTCCCCCAATGTACAAATAGCCAAAAATAAATTGATTTTTTTTTATATATAATCGAAGCATAAAATGAAAGTTTTGATTTTGCAAAATATATAGTTTGAAAAAAAAATATAACTTTTGGAGTGGAAATCCTGTATTACTAAATCAAATGGATTTTTTCTTACTCCGCATATGTTTTTTAGCAATATTGCAGATTTGCTTTATGTGACTGCGAATAAAAGTGCTGAAAAAAATATTACTAAATCGCGATTATTACTAAATCAAATATTACTAAATCGAGCTTTGACTGTAGTATGCCAACCAGATAACTCATATTTCAATCATATTTAAGGTGTCTGAGCTTATCTTATTTGCATTATAAAGGTAAGAGCACCAGGCCTAACGATACTTAAGAAGTTATATATAATTATCTATAAAGAATAAAAAGAAAGAAAAAATATCGGTTGAGGTGTGCAAGATGTATTGCATGTCTATGCCAATTTGCATAGCTCAAATGAAGAGTGTTTGTGGGGATATTACCAAATACCAATTTTCTTAATGATTAAAGATTATAGGTTTTTATAAGTAAACATAGACAAACAATAAAGGGAAAGTTAAGGGTGCTAATTGTTATTTATTTATTTTTACTTTGGCAGAAGCCAAGACTTTTTGTCATTTAATCAAGGAGTCTGTACATGACTGCAAAGAGGTTCTCTTGGTCTAGTAGATAAGAAGCTTTATTTTAGTCTAGAGTCTTTTTTTTTGGCTTATCAAGGTAGCAAACAAACCCAAAAAATGTTACGCCCAATACCAAGTGGCTTTCTTGATATATATAAAAGGTTTATATATAAGATTTTTTTAAATTATAAACATGCGTGAAGCTCCCCACCTTCACATACTTAAGTTTATTTCAATTTTAGACTGTCTATTTTTCATGTTTAGTCTCAAGTAGAAGGTTTTTTACAGAACCGTATTTAAAAATAGCATAGCCATTAGAAAGTACATCCCTCCAGTTGTCTTTTGATGAAAACCGTATAGTATCGTGAATCTGATCCTTGGTATACTTTGGCTGAATATTTCTGGGGAAGTTATGGAAATATTCTCCAGCTTCCTTTGATTCTTCTTTGTTTAGCTTCCGTGCTTTTGATTGTTGGGCCATAAAAACGTTTGCTTGCATGTACCAAGAATACACCCAGGTATTTTCTGCAGAAACCTAAATATGATATCCAATTTGAGTTTATTTAGTTTAATCATTTGTTTTCTATTTTATGGAACGTAGAGATATCAATCAATACTTACATTTGATAAAGAAAAAGCAAACATGTTAATAGTATCTTGATTGACGACGTTGGTGAATTGGATGCTTTCAATAAAAAGCGTTGTAAAGTGGGTTGATGACATATCAATGCAATAATATAAAGTAGCTCCCTGTTGAGATCCTTCTATATCTACGCATTTGAGCTCCATATTGGTAAGTTTCTTGCAAAAAATAGAGATAGACTTGAGAGTACTAGCAGAGATTGACATATTACTGAGTGATAAATCGCACAATGCATTTTCAGTTGGGGGGATAGGCAAGTTCGGACTAGAATTAAGAACACCATCAGAAATACTAAAGGTCTTTAACAGCGGATACTTCTCCAGAAGAACATCCAGATTGACTATAGCATCTTTAATGCAGATATTGAGATCAACTAGATGAGGATAGTATACGAGCTCAGGAATAAGGTCCAAGCACTGCACGATACCTGGACAGGATTTAATTTCGATTGTTTGCAATGTATTTGCAAATACGTTTGTTGATTTTATGATATTATTTGACGACATGCTGTCTCTCGATATTCCATCCACAGAAAGACATATGGCCTTGAGAGAAGTATTGAAAAGACGAAGTTGATTTACAAAATCAAGATATACTTGTTCTGAAGCCATATTGACACAGACATCAATGTTCTCCAATCGTTGAAAGGGAAATGAAAGCTGTTTGAATATATTTCCCGCTAGAGAAGTCTGCTCATCAATTGTAAACCGGGAGAAATCAAAAGTTTTAAGAGTACTGATGTTTGGATACTTAACAGCAAGGTAGTATAGCCATTCAATGGTAGCTTCCTCAACACAACATCCAAGAACTTTTAAACGAGGCGCTGGCTTTACATATTTGATCTTCAAAAGTTCGGCTGGTTTCATTTCATAAAGATGGACACTCAGCGACATGTATATCAATTCGGGTAGTTGATCATTAAGGAGTTCAAAATCGTTAAAGGTGCACTGAAGCGCTCTTTCATTGTACTGATCAGTGATGTGTAGTCGTCTCAACCGGGATAGATTAGATCGTATTGAAACAAAGATGTTTGATAGTGAAGCGTAATCATGGCGTAGCACAGTAATTTTGAGGTTTGTGAGTGATTTTTCCCACAGATTCCACCCACAACAATTGATAAGCTGGTATCGTTCAACAATCGCATTGTTCCACTTGAAGACTTGTACACACGGAAGGTTTTTCTGGAGGGCGAGAAGCTGCCTATCACGTAGACAGATATTCCTACCGATGTTGAGCATTCGAGTTTTGTGACAATATTTCCGAAGTAGGTTGTTTTCTGGATTGGTTGCATACACCAGCTCATTAACATTGCAATAGCTTTTAACAGATATTGTTTCAAAAAGAGATTCCTGGGAAGCTAGCAACCAAGACTTGCACACAAGGCAACATTGAACTTTATCTCTGGGTTGAAGAAAATTTGCAATAAGAAAGGTAATTTCGTAAGGTAATTCTGATGCCAACATGATGGAAACTGATTCTGGACTTCTTTTTCTTGGACTTTCTTTCTTTATAATAATTTTTCCAACAGAAAGAGAAAGATAAAACATGAAATAGCTTTGGGAGGATGCATATTATACCCTGGGTTAGACAAGGTTTATATTAACAAGATAAAGATGGCCCGAGAAGTGATAGCTCAAACGACACAAATAGCACGATAGACTTATTTAGAAGACTTTCGAGCCTAAATACGGAACATGTTTTTTTTTTATAAAAAAAAACTGTAAAAAAATGACCTTGTAAGAGAAAGAAAGAATATTTTGAATAGCTATGTACAGTATTTGATTTTAATTGCTATTAGCACTCTGTGTAAGAAACGTCTTTATCTGATTTTATTACTTTGTTTTATAAGGAGCTATATTTTTTACTCAAAATAATGTGTGTGTATACGATGCTATAGTTTGTTAATAATTCTTGTTGAAAGCTATAAATCGGATAATTGTTTACGGTAGTGAAAGCAAAAATAAAAATATTTGGCTGATTATCTTTTCAGAGCATTATATCACTTGGGCATAGAACCTTACTAAAACACAGCCTCATTACAATATACTCCATGTCTATATTCGTATATCTGTACTATCTCAAATTTGGCTGTTCGAGCTATCTGTATCGCCTGAGCTATCGCTCTGTGAGCATGTTATGAGTATAGCAAACCTTAAACTCAAAGCCTTATATGCTTCCCGCAAAATATAACCCAAGCAAGGGGTTGCTAAACCCTTTTAAAAGAAGACTACGACACTAGTGGTATACAATGTTTCCCAGGTGTAATTATCGAAAAATCGCTTTGATGTAATATTCTATGTTAGTATCGAATATGAAATAAATCGAATCTATACATTTAATGAAGGGGGTACACAGCCAGATTGATCGATCAAATTCTTGTGTGAATCTTAGCCAATGATATCAATTTGTACTTGAGGACACCAAAAGACAAAAGTACAAAATTCGTATAAAATTCATAGATCTTTATAGAATTTATAGAATAAGCTTTTGCACATCCTGATTTCTTCCTTGAACCTATATGCACTTAGACTCTCGAAGAAGCCAAGTGTTTTTTCCTTTGACTCAAGATCTGGCAATAAATTGTCGACCTTGTGTATGCATTTATTGGCTTTAAGTGTTTGTTCAAGTTCATTCACAGCAGCTACCGGTACTAAAGCAATCAAATTACTTCATTATCATAAACATTTTCTCATTATAATGTATCGTTTTCATGACTCTCTTCCTAATTAAATAAGACTAGTGATAATAATGTACCTATGTTGGATTAATAGTATGAGCTATATATGTATTTTTCATTTTTCAACTTTTATTTATATTAAAGATTAATCTTCTCAATTACACTATCTACCTTTTACTTCAATTACCATTAGTATTATGTATAGATATCCAAAGATATCTTTTAACTAAAAATATATAGACTATTTGAAAATACAATATTGGTTCACCAAGAAACCCTTTTCTCCTTGTTTTTCTTATTAGAAAAGAAGGTATATATAAATGCATAAAAACATACAAATATACAAGCTGCAATCGGCAAAGGGAAAGTGAGAGAGGAGGAAAGAGAAAGGGACAATGAAAATGAAAAGTAAATTCAACTTTATCTATGAACAAAGGTTTTATATATCAACTGAATAACTATGGCTAAATATCCGTTTGCTTATGTTTCCGGTTAACCTTAGATCTCGTTTATTGCTGGTGTATAACCAGAATTGAATTCTTTCTATGTCTATAGATAAATTACCAAAATGGATGAGTGCTATGCGCTTATAAGTTTTATATATATAAATATCGTTTTTACTAGATTTCGAGGCTTTTTTTTTTAAAAAAAAAAAGAAAAAAGAAAGAAACTCTACTAGTTTTAAGCGCTACGATATTACGCTTCAAGATAACAGCAGCAATTACAGCACTTAGGTACTTAGATACTTTGTATTGTTTCTTTAAGATACGTATGTTTATGTGTGTGTGTGTTTTTTTAGAGTTTCTTTTATATTTGTACAGCTATCCAAAAGTAAAAATAAAATAAAGATAGATAGATAGATAGATAAAGATAGATATTTAGATAGATAGATGGGTGCATAGATAAAGATAAATGGATAAAGAAGTGTTCGAGAAAGATAACTTATGAACTAACTTATTACATTACTCTTCTCCAAAATTGTTTAAACAATGAACTGAGATTCATGTTCGGTAATGATTTTTGCAGATCGCTTGGAATCGAAGAACAGTTCTGTGGCTTCATTAACATCCTCCTTGGTTATGCTTGTGTGGTCATTTATGCCTGCCAAGATACTGGCGGGTGTCAAGAGTTGGAGAGCGTATCTAACGTACATGAAGAAAAAAAGCCGATAATTTAAGTATTGAGTCTGTTTGTAGATACACACATATAGTATCTTTTTTCTTTATAGAAATATGTATACGTATAAGTGTATGTGTATACAACTTACCTCACGGAAGAATCAACACCACTCTGAGCAATAACATCAATAGCATCCTCATCCACAGCCAAGCTCTCGGTTCTGGCTCTGATTTTAACAATAACCTTGATTTCGTCAATAGTGTAAGGCAGTGTGCGGATAATAAGAAGACGATCCAAAAGATCTACGGGAATACCGTGAGGAGAGAGAACATCTTCTGTACCACTGTATTAAAATAATAAGAATAAACAAGTCAATAAAAACCACATATATATTTATACAGACACATATCCATAAAATAATGAAATGAAATGCAGTTTACCGAATTGTGCACATTCCTCGGTTGGTGGCAAAAATGACAACAGGGGCAAGTGGTGATTCCAAAGCACGGTTGAGGTAAGTGAAGCACTCGATATCCAGCATGTGTACCTAGAATAATTCGAATCCCAAATAATTCGTTTGAATTAATGACTCAATAAATTCGCCTTGGATTCCTTGTACAATAATTACTCTATCTCAGTCTAGAAACACACGCATATATATATACACATATATACATATAATTGCTGATTATTATTTTTGATTATTACCTCATCAATGAACAGCACACCGGGTACCAGTTCAGCAATACCCTGATCAATGTACTTGTTCACGACCTTGTTGATTTCCTGTCTCAGTTTGTCTGTGATTTCGGTCTTCTTGGGCTTCAACAATTGACCCATCATAGACATAATATCTTGACCTCCCTTTTTTTTTAAAAAAAAAATACCAAGATTATTATTTAGTCATTAATTAGTACAGTTTCTTTTTCTTCATCTTTTCTTCTTCTCATTACCTGAGGCTTTGCATTTGCAGTATCCAAATCATGTAGTGTTACATCCTGAATAACTTCCTTCTTTTTGTGAACATCACCTTTGGGCAAAGGAACATACTCTTCAGCCTCAAGATCGAATTCTGTAGCATAAGCATCTGAACGACCAACACGCTACAATAACAACACAACAATAAAGTTCCCAAAAACACACATATACATAAAGATGTCAATTTACCACATAATCATACAGATTCATTTCATATATACATATGAGCTGTAAATTTTCTCTATTTCTCTTTCTATGACTTTTTTTTCATTTCTCCTTTACCTTTACTGCACCAGTGTTTGCCTCTACATATATAACATCACCAACGGTAACCTTTTCTTTTTGAATCGACTCGTAGATGCTGGGATCCAACTTGAGCTGCTTTGTTCCCTTGACGGTCTTAAGACCGATAATAACATGCGAGATGGTCTTTCCGTAACCGCCCAATGGGTTTTCTGTCTCTTCGGGTGTAAGTTCGGTGACTTCACCTTCATAAACCTCCTTTGTTTCCTTGATACGCAATCCAATAGCACGTCTAAAGTTCTCCATCAGCACTTCGGTCTTCTTGATCTCAGAAGAGTATACTTCGGAACCGACGATGGGTCTAAAAGGAACCTTGGGACCCAATTCCTGGGAGATGGCAAGTGCAATGGCAGTCTTTCCTGTACCGGGAGCTCCGGTGAACAAGAGAGCACGACCGGCCATCTTTTTGGATTTGATCAACTCGACGACAACACCACTTGCCTAATATTATTGTTATGATTATTAATTTCTGAAATGCTTCAAAAAAGAAGAAGAAAAAGTAAAGAATGGTAATAGTAATTCTAGGAAAATGTTTTATTGTTTTTTACCTCGCGGGCATTTTCTTGTCCAACAAAACCTGCCATGATCGGTTCAGCAGAACCGTCATCGCGTAAACCAAGGCCTTTAATGTGGGAATGGGCAGCAACACGCTTCTCGCGAGGAGTAGAATTGACCTGCTCGATGCGCATGTTTCCAGCGGTGGGAGTGTTTACAATTGGGGCAGCCATTATTTGTCTTGAATGATTTGATGTATTTATCTATGAATATGTATATATATATATATTTATTTATATATATGTATGTATGTATGCGTGTGTGTAGCGTGTTCGTCTGCGTGTTCGTCTGCGTGAACGTCTGCGTGAATATCTCTGTATATATTAAATATAAATATAAATATAAATATAAATATAAATATATTATATATTATATTATATATAAGAGGGGATGGAAAAATAAAATAAAAAGCTTATAATCCAACAAAAAACAATAAATTATGGCTGGAGACGAATACTTTTTTTTTTTGAAAGAATGCGTATAGTGAAAAAAATATCAGGGTCGTCATAGTGGACTGCTTTTATAAACTGCTAGCGGAGAATAGACTTTATAGGGAAAAAAAAGAAAAGCGATTCAAATATATATATATATATTTTTTGCATTGATATCACTAACAATGACGGAATATGATCGCAAAAAGAAAATGTGCATACACACAGATATGTACATATATAAATAATATGTCCCTTTAACTTGTCCTTTTCAACTTGCTCTTTTCTTTATCAACCTATCACTTTATTCATATTTAAGTCATTTTCTCTTATTTGGTAATGGAAAGATCATTTGCTTCTCACCCGTCAGCCGGCAGAAACACCAGAACGTTTTCGGGCCAACCCCACTCTGCAAACTATGGATTTTCCGGAAGCCCAGTTCCCTCAGTATCGCATTATGGAAAGACAGGTTAGAATATATACTTGGATGTATACAGTCTTCAATTGGTAGTCTATTGCTAATATCAGAAAGTTTCTTTGGTTCTTGACTGTTCTGTAATTATGTTAATTAGGGACTCACCACAATGATGTGACAAGACGTATTGAGAGAGAAGTTTGGCATATACTTCAATGGAACAACCCTGTCAGATCAGGAGCTTATCTTGGCTTGATTCTTGGCACCCTGGTTTTGATTGGATCCTACTCTCCACTTCAGATTTGTTCTGCTATCTTGACTGTATTGGTGGGATTAAACCTGCTCTATGTATCTCTCACCACCCAGACTCACCGGGTTTTTTCCAACGATGACATTGATTATACTTCAAGGTAAATTATATATATATATATATATATATATATCATTTTAGTTTTAAGATATTGTAGAATCTTGATTCGTAGTATTAATTAAGAAACCTGTCTATTTACTTTGTTGATTCTTAACAAAAAACAAAACTTAGAGATGTACTTGCCAAGGAACCAATTGAGATTGATAGATCTCAGGTGAGACACTATACTAATCTTCTAGTCGATGTTACCGAGACCGTTGTTCATGCACTTTCTCGCATTGTCCTAATTGAAGATAGCACTACAAGCCTCAAGGTAAAGAAAACAGAGTGTAGAAAGTGAATCAAATCAAATCAAATTAAAGAAAAAGAAGAAGAAAAAATTGCGAGAAAGCTAAATTATTATTCTAAACTCATACTTTAGTGGTTGGCTATATCCTACTTGACTTGGGTGATTTCTGGTCATGTTTCTAGCCGTGTCTTGGCCATCATGTTTGTCATTTCTGCCTTTTCTTTCCCTCGTCTGTACATGTCCAACAAAGACGTGCTAGATGCTCGCATTAACCAAGGAGAGACATTGCTAAAGCAAAGCATCAACCAATCCCAGGCTGCTGCCACAGAAAGTGTTCACAACGTGGTTGACAAGGCTAAACACATTGTAGGCTTGGTAAATGAGCCTGACACAACCAAGACAGATCTAAAGAACACAAAAAGACATACTACTGTAGTCGCAAAATAATAGTCGTCTAGACTTTTAAAAAAAATTCATTCATCAGCAGAATGTAATAATTATGGGACTTTGAAGATTGTATATTTTATCTACAGATCAATTAAACTTAATAATTTCTAATACATATTTTACACATGTATTTTTTGTATACTTTATAAATCGATCAAAATAAAATGCACTTCTTTATCCTTAAAAGAAATAAACATGTATATATAATATACCTTCATGCCTAACCTTTCTTCCTATTTTTTGTTACATTTCCTGAGCACTATTTATTAATTTTCACGCTATAAGCCCGAATTGTATTGATGCAAAAAGGTTATATGTTTTTATTTTTTCATGTGTGAGTGTGGAAATTGCTAAAGAAGAAATACAAAATTGCAAAAGAAAGAAACGAATAAAGAGAAAACTAAAGAAAGCAATATATAAAGGTGAGGAAATAAGAAGGTGAAATCCAGTTATTCCATTTTAACATCTTGTTTATCTTCATCAACACCTCGGATGTAAAGTACGTTGTTGCATCTAAAAAAAAACACGCACACACAATTCACCAAATTCAATACCCATAGCGCATTTTTTGTTTTGCTTGTTCATAATCCACGTCTCCACGATACATACGCAATATATAGATATACACATATTTACCTAATCATAACTTCGCCCAATACACCAACTGATACACCATCCTTGAACTCTTCTGTATTGGCCAGCTATAACCATCATATAAAAAAAATAAACCAAAATAATGATAATAAGGAGGTCAATAAAAAAAAGTAGATTCTTTTTGTATAGTCATTTACAGCAAAAGCTTTTGAATTGAATGTATTAATATATATATATATATATACCTGAAGGTTCATATAGGCATCAACTGAAATAAGATAGCCCTTGTATTCGTCACCCCATTTAAGTTTGACAATAACAGTATTGCCTGTAAGATTGTTCAAGAATGGCTTGGGATTGACGGGGACGAACTAGATAAATCATCTAGTTAATTAACAAGACCTTTACTTTTTTTTAAAAAAAATTATTTCATTATTGGAATCATGGTTATTCAATTTCTTCATCAAATCATCCTTCACTTCTTTTCTTTTAAGAATTTATACGCGTCCTTGTTACTTACGGCAGACATTGAATGAGTAGGAGCAAATCAAGAAGAATGTATTAAAAAAATGCTGTGCGCAATAGAAATCACCGCATTTTACTAAAGGGCGGACAAACTTGCTATATACATATAAAAAGGCCGTGAGTTGGAGCATAAAATACGTCATCACCACAAATGTACACACCTTTTAAAACTATATATATATATATATGTATATAAAAAACAATAAAATAAAGTAAATCAATGATGCTTATTTGAGATGAAAATAATTGAATGAATGAATGAATGGATTGTATTAATGAGCTGTTATTCAGAAAATTAGTATTGTAATTTGTAAAGAGTACGAGAAGAATATTATTATTAGTATTTGTTTGAGTAGGGCCTTGTTGACTCTATGGATCTTTCCAAGGAGTCTGCTTAAAAGCTTATTCAATATATACATATACACATGTCAAATCAAGTGTTTTAATAATATTTTATTTGGGACCGTACTGTTGATTGTAACGCGATCAAGCACTTTAATCAAATATCGCATCGGAATATATATATATATATATATATATATTTGGGTTTAGCTTTGCTATATATATGACAGGGTATGCGTTTTATATGTTTTATAAGCTTTTATGATTTTATAGAGAATTTCCCCTATCTTTTGTTTATGAAAGCCTATGAAAGATAGGTGATAAAGAAGAATGATAAAGAGGTACATATAAAGAAGTCAGATAACCCTCATTTGTTCTTTTTTTTTTTACTACAGCTACAACCTTTTTGTTTGTCCCTCTTTTTATGCTTATAGCTGTGTCTGTGCTTATCAAAAAATCCCATTCTTTGTTGGTTTTGTGATTTGTGCGTATGAAAATAAAGAGATAATAAAAAAAACAGAAAATAATATAATAATAAAAAATAGAGTTGTTTTTTTTTGGTTGATGTTGATGTTGTTGTTGATGTTGGGGTGGAGGGAGGGGGAACAAGAAAAAAAAAGAGGAGAGGAGAACTCAAGGGGAGAGGAAGAAGAAACCAAATATGGCTGTTCTGGTAATTGTGTTGACTAGATTTCGATCTACCAGTTGGTCATCAATTCTTCTGCTGTCATGACAGGAACACTGTTGGCGTGAACATTTTCATGTTTGGAATCAGCAAAACCTGATTCTACACGACCAGAGCGCTGGTTACCAGCATCGTTAATGTGATCTTCAGACCAACCGCCGTTCTGATGTGTGTTTCTCAATTCCTCAACTACGGAAGTAAGGGTTGCATCAGAGTGCTGCTGTTCGTCCTTGGTGTCTTCAGACCAGCCGGCCAGAGTAGCTTCGTCGACATCAATGGAGTCAGTGTGCCAGGTACCTTCGTTGGAGTGGTCTGGGATATTGTCATTTGATTGCCACTCGCCTTCAACCAAGTTCTCATGAAGGCTGGAAAGTTCATCCTCGATAACATCAATTTCTTCAGAGTTCCAGTGGCCTTGGTCATCGCTGTGGCTTACAGAGTCTTCAGACCAACCACTACCATTTGCTTCGACAGAATCGGTGTGGTCAGCATCAGTCCATGACTTAGTAGGAGCGTTAACATCTTCAACTACTTCAGAGTTCCAGTGGCCCTGATCACTATGGTCAGCAACTAAATCGTCATCCAGAGATTCCCAGCTAGCAGCGTCTTGGTGGGCAACAGTCTCGACATCGATTTCTTCAGAGTTCCAGTGGCCCTGGTCGCTGTGACCAGGAACTACATCGTCAAGAGACTCCCAGTTGGTAGGTTCTTGATGGTCAACAGACTCGACATCAATATCTTCAGAGTTCCAGTGAGGCTGTTCATCACTGTGTTCATAGTCATAAGAGTCGGCATCCTCGACCCAGGTTCCGTCTTCATGAGGAGTAAAGTTATGAATCTCGGCATCAATCTCTTCAGAGTTCCAGTGTCCTTCGTTAGAGTGGTCAGGGATATTGGAATCATCAGATTGCCATTCGCCTTCTACAAAGTCTTGGTGTGTTTCAACAAATTTGGGCTCAACATTGATTTCTTCAGAATCCCAGTGGGACTCGGCCAAGTCCTGGCCATCGCCATTCCAGTGAGCACCGTTGGTGTGGGAATCGTTATCAAGAGTTTCGTAATCTTTGGTAGGAGCATTGACATCCTCGATAATCTCAGAGTTCCAGTGGCCCTGGTCACTGTGATCAGCAACCAGATCATCATCCAGAGATTCCCAGTTGGCAGCGTCTTGGTGGGCAACAGTCTCGACATCGATTTCTTCTGAGTTCCAGTGGCCCTGGTTGTCACCGTGCTCGTTGTCATAAGCATCGGCACCTTCTTCGACCCAAATTCCATCTTCATGAGGAGTAAAGTTATGGATCTCGGCATCAATTTCTTCAGAGTCCCAATGACCTTCGTTAGAGTGGTCAGGGATATTAGCGTCATCAGATTGCCATTCGCCTTCTATAAAGTTTTGGTGACTTTCGATAAACTCGGGCTCTACATCGATCTCTTCGGAATCCCAATGAGATTCAGTCACGTCCTGGCCATCACCGTTCCAGTGAGCACCGTTGGTATGAGAATCATCAAGAGTTTCGTAATCGTTGGTAGGAGCATTGACATCCTCGATAATCTCAGAGTTCCAGTGGCCCTGGTCACTGTGATCAGCAACCAGATCGTCATCTAGAGACTCCCAGTTGGCAGCGTCTTGGTGGGCAACAGTCTCGACATCGATTTCTTCCGAGTTCCAGTGGCCCTGACTGTCGTCAGTATGGTCAGGGGTTTGTTCAACCCAATCAGCTTGGGAATCTTCGTGGACAGAAGTACGGCTGTCTTCGTTGGTGAAGTAGTTTCCACCTTCGGCATTCCAGTGGGCTTCATTTTTGTGTGTGCGCTGGTCTTCGTTGGTGAAGAAGGGACTGTTGGCGTGTTTCTCAGACTGGAGTTGATCAATGTCACTGTTGAGATGGTTGTTACGGTGATCCTCGTTGGTAAAGTAAGGATTGGTCCCAGCATTAGTGTGCTAATTTATAGACATATTTTTTGAAATGTTAGTGAAACGGTACAGCAGAGAACAGTAATTCCTAAATGATCTGAAAGCCAATCTAATCTCTTGTTTCCAAAAATGAACAAATAGTAATAGAAGTAATTTACGTTTTCGGACGAGCTGTCAGAACCGTTGGTTTCAACATAATCATCGACCTTGTCAAGCATTTCTGTCCAGTTCTTATCGTTTTCGATTGCATTCTCGTGAGATTCTTCAGTAGCAGCCACTGAACGTTTGTTGACTGTGAAAGCAGCCGAAGAAAGTTCACAAGTAGAAGCTTCGGAGTTGGCCACAAGTTTGTAGTGGTACTTGCCTTTATTATATATATAATATTATACATATAAATATAATTATTTGATAATATTAGTATCAGTTTTCTCAAAGAAGAGTAAAAGGAATGGTAAGTTGTTTAATATATATATCTATGTATCTTCTTTTTCTTTTTCTTTTATTACCAGTAGGGTGGTCACCCAGACTCAAAGCTTTCTCGTCCGACGCACCACGTTCTGCAGCTAAGATACACACACACAAGGATTAATTAGCGTAATTTCCTAGAAATGGACTATCCTAATTTCAGGGGGGACAGACAAATGAGGGAGCGCAGAGAAAGGGATATAGAAATAGAAAGGAATAAAGAAATAGAGAAACAAGGGATATTCTGCTGTTACTTGGGATAAGCTATGGTTTTTGTTACTTTACCATAGGAGCCAATTTCTTGTACAAATTCGTTTGATTCGTCTGTTACAAGAGAAATGTCTATATTTTCAAGGGATCCGGGTGCTTGCCATGCGACAACATGTTTAGAGTTGTCTTCAAAGACAAGATCTATATATTAATTGCGATTTTTTTTTATTTTTTTTTAAATAGGCACAAGATAAAAATAGAAAAAGTCAGTCTATTGATTCATTGATTGATTGCTTATTCGGAATTCTGTTCGTATATAATATTATATATTGAATTGAATTGAATTGAATTGAGATAATATACTGCAATTTATTTTATCGAAATTTTGTCTCGTTTCGCTTTTGTTTCTTCTTCTTTGTACGTATTACTGATTCTTTTTTACCTGTTGATGTTGGGAAGGTGATTCGGAATCCTATAAAGCAAAAGAAAAAAAATAGAAATAAAATGTATTAGTTTAGAATGAGAATTAGAGGAATAAAATTTGTGGAATTGCAGAGTGATTTACCTGCACAAGGATCGACATCAGCAACATCATTTGCATGGTTTGGTTGAAAGAAAGGACTGGCTTGAACGAAGGTGCCTAATTGGAGAAGGAGTGCTGCTGAAGTAGACAGACGAGCTAGACTAGAGAACTTCATAACAGAAGTTTAGGAAATGGTAAGGTATATGAAAGCAAAGAAAAGAGAAAGAAAAAGAAGAAGAAGAAGAAATTATGTGTGGAAAAAGGAGAGCAAGGTAGTAAAAATAAAAATTTAAAATAAAAAAAAGGTAAGGAAGGAAAGAGGGAAGGAAGAAGGTTAGGGCGGGGAATCAACAAGGTATAAATTTATTTTTGTTTTGGGTGTGTAAAGAATAAACACTTTTTATATATTATATATATATATTCTTTGCTTGATTTCATTATCTATTTTTATATTTGTCGTACAGAGCCCATTGGCACGACCACAATCAGGGAAAGATGCTTTATTAACTATTGACTCCGCCCCGAATGTCTATATTGCACGAGGACCAGGCATCGTCAAGACAAAAAGAAAAAAAAATCAATGAAATAAGGCCTATTTCTTTTTAAGCAAAGAAGCATAGATCTGTTACCATGACAATAGTGTACCTGGTTACCAAAACAACTAATATACTTATATATAAATATGTATCCATATATGCATGTATCTATGTACATACTATGCAGTCACGAGATGCACAAATCATGTATATATTGATCTGTAGTCCAAAAAGGTTTTATGGTATATTCTAGGTTAAGACCCTTTAACTGTACCCAGTCGCCAATTTGAATATAAAAAAAAGTCAATTTAGTGGTAGTCGTTTTTTATATAATAAATATATTCACTCTTCTTTTTATTCTTATTAAATAATCATTGGTTCTACGAGATATATTTCTCATATATTTGCTTTACATGATACTATTGTTCTTTTACTTTTCTCTCTCTCTCTAATTTATATATATAACTATACATACATGTTTTGCAGATTGTGGTATAGTATATCTAATATACTTCCTATGTGTTCCCATTAAATTTATATTTGACTTTTTCTTCTTTAAGTACATAAATACATATGTAAGAGACTCATATCCTTTTAATGAGTAAAAAGAAGAACAAGAATGATAACTATATATTTTACTTCTTGTCAATCAATACATACATAAAATAATTGCCAGAAAGCAGAAATAAAACAGAGCAAAAAAGAAACATGTATTACATTCAATATCTGACTTTTTATATCAACACCTCCCATTCTTGGCAATCTTCCTACAATAAATATAATTAATACAAGATTATATATATATATATATATAGATATTTGCATTTTACCTATTACTTTATTTTCTTCTTTATCTTCTTATGTCTTTATATATAAAGAATTGCCGCTAAATAATAATAGTAAGGGCCTTCTCAAGCACTCGCCAAAGGCCTAAAAGTTGGCGTTGAAATCCAAAGAAGTATTAGCGAAGATTTCCTAATTTAGCCAATTTTGTTGGCGATTCGCCAAAACTTTGGATTCGACTTTTGCCGTCGCCAAACTTTTGGCGAAGGTTACTAATTTAAGAAACTCTCGCCAATCCGTATATGGAAATCACCGCCAACATTTAGGACCTTGGCGGGTGCTTGAGAAGCCCCTAATAATTATAATTATAATTACAACTCCAAATCTGGCTTTATTTCCCAGTAATCCACCAAGTACTTGTTTGTACGCCCTCTTTATTTTACACACACAGATACACAAATCTACCGCTCCCACTAATCGAAGCTTTTTTTTAAAGCATACACACTCGACATTTCCCTCTCCTTCTTCTTCTTTTCAAAAAAAAGTTCTTTCATGTATATATTATTCCCTTCGTTTTGAACCACGCCGTTGGCGAGCCTGTCTCTTTGGCCGTCCTCTTGGGGCTGGTTTTCCTCTGGCCGGATTAGTGCTAGAACTGTTACTGGTACTAGTACTGGTACGTGTGCGAGATGGTCGAGCATCAAATTGATTAAAGTATTTAGCACATTCGGGATGAGTGAGCCGATGATCCAATAGACTCGTAAATCCCAAGAGTGGCGAAAGAGACCCTTGACGGTTTCGGTTGGCAGTCATCGCAGGTTGGACAAACCTTGCCATAGGGTCCATTGGATTCATTCTACCTACACTAGGATTACTATCTCTTCCATAACCTGCACCGAAATTGTTGTTATTGATGTTGGCCACACTTTGTGAGGTTTCATTGTATCCTTGACTCGGATCAAACAAAGTTGACATGACTGCATTTTTTCCTTTTCTGGATTTGGCTGATTCAAACTGATCAAAGTACTTTGCGCAGTCGGGTTTTGTTAAGCGATATTTTAACAGACTTGTGAATCCAAGCAGTGGAGACAATGACCCCCGATCGTCATAATGATCGGTAAGAGACAAAGGATCCTGAAACTCGACAATTTCATTATTGACAAAAGATCTTCGATTGCTGCTGATATTGCTGTGCGTCTGCACAGACATTTGTTGGGCCGCCAGTTCACCTTCCACGTGGCCTTGCAGTAGGTCTTTATCGACTAGACCGCCACATATGGGACATTGCTCCTTGTTAGTACGAGGAGATCTCACAAGGTCTGAACTGCCGATGCATTCAGCTGCATGCTCCTGGATCACTTCTCCAGGAAAGAATGCATAACACATAGGGCACTGTGTTTCTGAAACACTACCTGCCGGTCTAAAATATTCCTCTTCGTATTCATATTCATGTTCCTGTTCCTGTTCCTGTTCCTCTCCTTCAATATCATAACTGTTATTATATTCTTCCTCAAAGTAATAATCGTTGTCTTGTACTTCAAACGAACTAGTATCACCCGCTTTTCTGAGCGATTGGCCATCTTTTTGTCCTTCTTGTTCTTCTGTCCACGACCTGATATCTGAGTAACTGCCTGACTTATTATCCATAAAATCAAACCGAGGTGAATCAGGTTTGACAGATCCCATATTTAGCCATTCAGAGACATCCTCAATTTCCAAGGACGTTCCTTGAGTACTGAGTACCTCTTGTTTAATAGTCAGGTCAATAGTCTCAACATCTGAGGAGTCATTATTATCATATTTATTATAATTTAATTTTTGAGACATCCTATTGTTTTTGCTGCCTTTGTTGTTACTGTTGCTGTTTCCGGTGTCGGTGTCTGTGTCAGAATCGTTATTGTTATGTCGAAGTGGTGAAAAAAGTTCATCGTCTGAAAAGTCATTAAATGTTTGGGAATATGTCTTTTGTTTTGGTAGTAGTGGGGGTGTTGTGATTAAGGGACTTAAACAAATCTCATCAATCATTGATTTATAATATTCTTCAGATCCTATTGAAGCAGTATCCGAATAGTGGCCATCATTGAATAAGATTGTTGGTGATTGACGATGTTTAAGAATTTGTGTAAATGGCTGCGGTTCTTCACAGTAAGGATCCTTAATAAGAAATCCATGCTGCTGTTTTCTCACGGATGTTAAAGAATAATCGTTTTCGTTTGAAATAGGGTTTTTTAGTGGTGGTAGTAATAATGATGAATTGTCATATTCGTCCGTTTGTATTTCATTTTTATGCAAAGTATCAAGGTTTGGATAATGCGAGTCTCTGTCGTCTAATGATGATAATGAAGGTCCTTCTTGTTCTTCTTGTGGTGGTCGTGATCGTGATTGGGGTGATAGAGATGATTTTGGTAATGCTGACAATGATTGAGTGGGATTTTGTGTAGAGGATGATTCTTGATTGGGTTTGATCTTCTTTCGAGCAAGTAATCGTTTGGGTATAAATATTGGCTGGAATTCATCATCGCTAATGACAAGACTTGCGTGTTTACCAGAACTTGTAAATGATTGTACAGCCGGCTTTACTGTCGATCGTGTTCTTTTCGGTACTAATTTATGATCATCCTTTGAGCGATCCTTGATGGATTTACTTGTTGATCGTTCAAGAGATGTCATAAATTAATATTTATATTGTTCTTTTTAATAAGAAAAGAAGAAGATAAATTAAAAAACAACATATATTTTAAAATATTATTATTTTTACAGTCATTCTATTTATTTATTAGATATGGATGTATATATATGTATATCTGGCTTTAATGTTTCTTAATCCTCGTCACTAAGGATTCAATAGTGAATCAGTTAATTGGTAATAAGAATATCTTATGTTTGTACTTGCTGCTTGTCCTTGTCAAAAACAATAACAACAATTTAATAATTGTCTGTTTGAATTCATATGAATTTCTGAACAAAATGTGAAACTATGGTTACTCTATGGGCCGTTTTTCATTTTATCTTTACTGTTAATTATGGTTGAAAGATACACAAACGAATGTGCATTTTTATTGTGAAATATAGACAACATAGTTCTTTTTGGCTGTTTTCCAATAGATACAATAACAATACAATACAAGACAACAATAATGATAGGGTTTATTATTTCTTTCCTGTTAGATTATAGTATAAAATATAGTAATGTCTTTTCTCGATAACCTCTCCCTCCTTTAAGCTAAAAAGACTCTTATTGTATTCAACCATTAAAGTCATCCTTGATTTCATCCGTATGTTTCAGCCCCACAAGAAACAGAGTGTAGGACAAAATAAAATAAAATAAAATAAATTAATCTCTTTGGTTTTTAATTGATATTCATTTTTATATAATTCTTACATATATACATCTCTGCCTTTTATTATTACCATTTGCTGCTGCTGTTAACTATAACATATAATACAATGGGCTGGCTTACCTTGTTATTCTTTAATAAGGTGTATCAAATACACTTTGCATTGGCCATCTACAAGGCATATAAGCGGGTGGCTCGTCTGTTCACTCACACAACCGAGATGTACCGCATTTGTCATTCGGCTACAATATTGATCGGCTGGACATCCGACGACATGACCAATGAAGATAACAGTGAACAGCTACCACTACTAGAAGATGAAAAATACAATTCGATAATCAACTTGCCTCCAATGACCATTTGTCGTATAGGTAACAAAAAAAAAATTAATAGTAATAGCAATATATTTCCTTGCTTCTTTTTCTATCTACCTATCTCTTTAATTTATTTATTTATTTATTTATTTTAATAAATAAGAATAAATATAATGGTTAATATAACAAACGAACAAACAAATAAAGCAAAGAAAACAAAAACAAAAACAAAAAACAAAAAGATCAGAATGAGTAATCCTCACCAATGAACATTAGAGAAATCGTTGATGTATTCCAAAATTCTCCTGGTAAGTACCAGTAAATATACATGTGTGTAGTCTTGTATATATATATATATATATGTATATATGTGTATATATACAAATCATTATTATTGATGTGTACCTGAATTATTATAATTATTATAAAATATGTATTTATATATGTATGGTATTAGAAAGAGCAAATGGAATTAACATTAGAATCATGTAATGTTGATGAAGTTGTGGATGGAATCCGCACAAAAAAAGGATTTCCAGTTGGACAGAGGTAAAGCATGTATATATAATTAGATATATAAAAGAAAGAAAGAAAAAAAAATAAGCTTTAAAAAGTAGCAGTATATATCCTAATTAATATTATTATAATTGACATTGACATTGGCATTGGCATTAACTGTGTCTTATTTTCTTTAATATTATCCTGCGTCAATGGATTCGTGCTTTTTTTTGCAGTCCAGAGCTACAAATCTTAAAAGCATGTGTGAGTCAGATTGCAGAGTATTTTGCGCTGGTACGACAGATCAAGGCCAAGACTTCCACCGTTTATAGCATAGAGAATCCAGCGCATGAAGAGCAATTACTCACGGTAAGGTCGAGCGATGGATATATACTCTCCTTCATCTTGTTTTTTGTTTTTACAACTGTATATTGTTATTATTGTCTTTGGAATTTCAATATTATCATTGTTTGCTAACAAACAAAGGATATCTGTAGCTGTGGAGCGCATTGATGCCCAATGTTAAATTAGAGTCACGACACACACGCCAGTGGATAGAGGTAAAGAACAAGAACAAGACCAAGTACAAGGGAGTGAATACGTTGATATTTAACAAAGTAGCGATATATATATATTTATGTTTATGTTTCAAATTACAAGATTGGGTTTCAGGGTTCAGATCCAGCCACAGACTTTAGAGGAATGGGTATCCAAGGACTAGATGATCTAGTGTATTACAGCTCCCGGCATTCAGAATCTGCATTAACAGCCTTGAAACACTCAATGGATGGTGAATCATGGTATCCATTCGCGATTGTTGGTATCAATATTACCCAATACGCTGTCCGAACTCTTGAATCACGCCGTCTTCAGTCTTATCTTTATCGTCATGGAAGTACTATAAAGTCTTATCAGGAATTCTACAGTAAGTAGCATGCATGTCTATACATCTATACATACATGTTTGTTTGTATCCTACTACAAGAACAACAATCATATATACATACGCACATACATACACGCATTTTCTTTATACAATACCCCGTAGCTTGTTCTCTTTATTTTATTTTGTCATTTTAATTAGTTGATTAATGCAATTTTGTTATATATATATTATTTATTTATTGGATTAACATTACAGGTTATTTATTCCATACTTTTGATGCTTTCTGGATTAACCATCAACCTCCCTTGACTGTCATGGACTTTGAAATGGCATTTGGGGAGTTCAAGGCTATCACAGATGCTGCCTTGGAGGCAGTTGTACCACTAGATCCAGATCACCTAGAGTCGTCTTTGCAAATCTCCCCCAGTACTCTCATTCAACGAAAGAAAGATCCCCGAGTTTTGTCTCATATTCAAGAATAGATTAAAACAAAAATAAAAAAATAAATAAAAGAGAAAGAAAGAAATAAAAATTACAAATAAAAATAAAAATAAAATGGTTTGTGAATGGAATTTGATTTGAATTTGGATTTGGATTTGGTATGCTTTGAAAATTGGAGTCTGAGCCCAAGGAAAAATAAAATAAAATAAAAGAGATAGAGAAAGAGACACAGAGAGAAAGAGAGATGCAAAAGTGGGGAGAATCGGTATGTTACAGAGAGGGGGTGGGATTGGAAGATATAAATCGCTAGATCACTAAAGAAAAAATAGCAACTAAGATCGATAAATAATACAAGAAATAGGGTAAACTTCTTGTTTCTTTCTTTCATATTTTTTTTTTGGGTTCTTTGTGCGTCCGTGCGTTGGTTCGTTCGTTCATTCATTCGTTGGTTCATTCGTCCGTTGGTTCGTCAATTTGTTCATGTAAGTGAGTAAGAATGAAAGTGAGAGTAAGTGAAAGTAAGAGTGAAAGTGAGTGGGTGGGCAATCGTTTGTTTGTTTTTGTTTTGTTTTTGTTTTTAAAAGAAAGTTTGCATTGTTTCGTCGAGTGGGCTTGTTGCCGAGGGTGTAAAAGGTGGTTGATGAGAATAGTTGAAAGGCTGTGAGAATGAATAACCACCGTTTCCGTTCCCGTTTCCATTTCCACCTGTTTCAATTTTGAAATCGTTAGAAGATGACGGAGAGCCATCCTGAGCAGCACAAGAAGACATTTCGGGTGAAGGTGGTCCAGACTGATCTCCCTTTGTTTTTTTGCCTGTCTTACGACCATTCGTGGAACTCTCATATCTTTGGCGTTTTTTGATGATGTCTGTTTTCATTGAAAGTGGCCTTCGTTCATGATGTAATTTGAGATACAACCCACATGCATTACACAACGGTGCTCCTTCATCGTCTCGTCGCCACAAAGGTGTTGTTGTTGTAGAGCAGTTGGAGCACACAAGTTGAGACACTTCATCTTCACGTGCCTCCTTGCGGGCATTGTGAGGCTTGAGAGTCTTTGGGCGCGGTGCATTGTGTAACTTTTGACTACAACAAAATAAGACTTATTAGAACCAAGAAATAAAACATCAGCAACAAAATAAGACTAGTAGCATACTAAAGTCCACAAGCATTGCAGAGAAGTTCGTCATCTGTAGAGCGTCTCCAGAGAGGAGTCGAGGTTGCACTGCAGTTGGTGCAGATAGGTTTAGCTTGGTCATCACTCATTGAAGCAGCCCCTTTACGAGGTGGCGGTATCGGTTTCTGGGACTCATTGAATCCAAATACATGGTGGTGAGGAGGAGTACTGGGTGCCGAAGCAGAGAAGGTATGCTGTTGAATATACTCTGGGTAGGCACTCTGCAGTCGGCTACAATAAATAGATAAATAAATAAATAAATCAAGGAATAAAGAAATATGCAAAAGTATAAGTATATACATATATATATATTGTACCCTTTTAATATTCATCCCTTTATCAGTTGCTGAAACAAGCAAAAAAAAATATAAAACTTACTTGTTAGCATTAAGAGTTGGAGTTGTGGCAGTTGGAGTAGAGATTGAGGTGACGGTATTGGTAGGACTTACGGCCGTGACTGTTGGCTCGGTTGATATGGTTATTGATGCATTCGTAGTAGCCGTATCAGTAGTATCAGAAGCACCGGTGGTAGCAGTAGCAGTAGCAGTAGCAGCAGAAACAGAAGTAGAAGTATTATTATTATTAGCACCAGGTGTAGTGGAGCCAGGCGTAGTGGCACCAGGTGTAGTAGCAGCAGTATTATTGGCACCAGAAGCGGTAGGAGAATGAGAAGAGGGAGGAGGAGGAGGGGGGGGAAGAGGTTGTTCGGCAGTCACTGATGAGGAAGAAGAAGATGAGGATGATAATGTGGGAGTAGTGGTGAGGGGACGAGACGCACCAGTAGCTGTTAACTGGTTTGGGAGTTGTTGGCCTGTGGGAGTAGAGTTGGATCGAATCGGAACATTCCCCAGTAACTTGTTTCGCAGTGTGCCTGCGGGTGGCGGAGGCATTGCAGAGCTCGATGCTACATAAACTGCATCATTGCTATCGTCCATTTTCTGTGGATATAACACAGGACTAGTTGGCATAGAAACAGATAAGTTCTGTCTCACTGTAAAGTGTGCCATTCTATTAACTAACATGTTTTCCATTACTGGAAATACGCTTTTTTGCTGCTGTTGCTGCTGTTGCTGTTGTTGCTGTTGTTGTTGTTGTTGTTGTTGTTGTTGTTGTTGTTGTTGTTGTTGATGTTGATGTTGATGTTGATGTTGATGTTGATGTTGATGATGTTGTTGTTGTTGTTGTTGTTGTTGTTGATGTTGATGATGTTGATGATGTTGCTGATGTTGATTATGCTGTTGTTGTTGGTGTTGTTGGTGTTGGTGCTGTTGTGGCTGTTGAGGTAAAGCTAGGGGTGGTTGCTGTTGCATAGACAATCCAGGGGACATTGACGGTGGCGTAAAATAGTGCTCTACAGGAGAGCCAAATCCTCCAAAAGACCATCCTTCATCCATAGTAACATCCTCAGAAGGGTTGGATAAAAAGGACTGGACATCACCAAATGCCCCAAAGATATCCTCTAATTCAACCATCTGGTCACTTGCCTGGTCAGACGTAAACTGGTGCAAGACAAAGTTGTTTGTCGATTGCTGATTCAAGTTGTAAGCATCTGCTGAGTAAGATGGGCCATTCACCAATGAAGCAGTCATAGATTGCCTTTGCTGCTGTTGCTGCTGTTGCGCTTGCTGTTGCGCTTGTTGCTGTGCTTGCTGTTGCGCTTGCTGCTGTGCCTGCTGCTGTGCTTGTTGCTGTGCTTGTTGCTGTGCTTGTTGCTGTGCTTGCTGCTGTGCTTGCTGCTGTGCTTGTTGTTGCGCTTGCTGCTGTGCTTGTTGCTGTGCTTGCTGCTGTGCTTGTTGTTGCGCTTGCTGCTGTGCCTGTTGCTGTGCCTGCTGTAAGCGTTGATGCTGTTGTAACTGTTGCTGTAGTTGTAACTGTTGATGTTGTTGAAGTTGCTGCTGTTGCTGAAATTGTCTTTGAGCTTGAACTTGGGCCTGTACATGAGCTTGGTGTTGTGCCTGTTGTTGTTGTTGCAGTGACTGTTGTTGCAGTTGTTGTTGTTGTTGTTGTTGCAGTTGTTGCAGTTGTTGTTGTTGTTGAACAGGTGATGAGTGAGAAGCATAAGATAAGACAGGGGTTGCGAAAGGAGAAGAAGCAGTAGTTCTTGTGGCTTCGACTTTGATTGCTGACGTTTCAACCGCCAAGACTTGTTGCTGCTGCTGCTGTTGTTGTTGTTGCTGTGGTAGTTGACTATCATGGGGTTTACTAGATGATGAACAATCCGGTAACTCTCTCAATGGTGTGAGTTTCGATGTCTGATGGTCGAGTTGGCGAGTTGTGTTGGCTGACAGTTTTCTAAATGGTGCATTTGACCTTTCGGTCAAGAGATGCTGTCTGAACCACAATCTCCATGACAGATTCTCAAGTCTCGAGCCGTTCTCGAGTGAATCTTTTACTTTTGTGCACACTCTCCATGTCTTGGAAAGGTCTTCTTCGGAGTCGAGGTTTGAAAACGGCAAGAATGACTTGCTGCCTTTGATCTTTAATACAAGAGGTGCCATCACCACGATGGTCAATGCACACTATTGACAGAAATTTTACTATTTTTTTTTAATTTTTTTTCTTTTTTTTTTAGAAAAAAGAAAAAAAAAGGGGGGGCAAGGAAAATGAAAAAAAATCAAAAATTAAAAAAATCAAAAATAAAAATAAAATCAAGAAAAAACGCGGAGTGTATAATATATAACTCCGGCACTACACAGGTTGTGTTGGGCGTACCAGTCCAAACAGCGCTTTTTTTTGTTTTATTTATTTATTTTGTTGGTGTCACACTCCGCCATAAATGTACCAGTTTACGACACACATAATGTCTTTCTTCTTATTCTTTATTCTTATTGTTATAAATCCAAAATCCAAAGCGATAAAATACAATACAATAAAATACATGTACATCAATCAAATAATAACAGTAATAATTTCATCTTTTTTCTCTTATATAGTTATAAACTTATTAATTATTTTTCTTTTAGTTTCCATGACAACATAATAAGGTTGGTTTCCATGGAAACTGTTACCTAGCAACATTTTATTTTGTTTTTTTTTATATAATTCCAAATAACTTACAGCACGTTCTATCATTGGAAATCACAATAAGAATATAAAATAATATATATATATATATATATATAAAATAAACGTACACACACACACACTTGTAGTCCGTTCCTCATTGACCATTTTTTACTTAACCTGGTTTGTAAAAGCGTGTAAAGGGTCGCGTTCACTTTGAAAACTAGAAACTACCCGAGTATCTTTATTTGCCAATGACACCTTTTCGTCTAAGCACCTGATTTCAAAATAATTTGCTCGCTCCACAAAAGCTAATATATAATATATAATATACATATCTATATCTTTAAATATATAACTATATTTCATTACAGTGGCACCACTCTTTTATTCGATATATTAATACATATGCGTTATCTACAGCACAAAAACAACCTATAATCACAAGTACATAATTTGTTTTATTATTACTATTTTGCCCTAATTTAGAGTTAATATACCTACATGCATATATAAATTAATAACCATTATTGGTGATTTGATCTAAATGGTTTCCAATAGTTTTCATTAGAAGCAGCCTGGTACATATGGATAAGTATAGGCGTGTGTGTATGCATGCGTATGTACCTGAAGAAGAAGACCGAGATGTATCATGGGCCCTACCCCAAACCCCATTTATCAACTTTTCTATACATTTATATATACGCTCGATTTCTTTTTCAGATATGTATATAAAATATAAGAGAGACAGATAACGGATGAATTATTGGTCCAATTCTTTTATATTAATCCGGCTATTATTATTTTTTATATTGTCTTTTCTTTCATTTTCTTATCCTTTTGAAGTCGAGATATTTTTGAATTCATCAACTCAAAATGAATGATGTTAATTACGGTTGTCTGAGGGACATGAATAATTTGAGAAATCTTGCAAAGTAAACCCTGAATTTGACAATTAAATGATACTTCCACAATCAAATTATGTTATTTGCGAACGGGAATGTAGTTTTCTGGTTGAAAATTTTACAGTAGTCATGTTAATATCATTGTTGTTGAATTTTCTTTTTTTTTAAAAAAAGACAGACAGAGCATGGACAATAAAAGCGTTGGGAAAGACTTAAAAAAACAATAAAAAGGAACTCCAGTCATTTCAAGCTGGTCTATAAAAGCGTATTAGATTTGTCAGTCACAAAAATCGACAGATTCACTGTTGTATATAATAGAGCTATATAAAATACTAAAAAATTAATATACACACACATTTATATATATCTTCTTCTCTTCACTTGACTAAGCTATTTGTACTATATATAAAGAGAAATTATAAAAGTCAGTTTTCCATAAGTACTAAAGAAGAATCTATTATCAAGGCTGGGTATTCCATTTACATAGTAACCGAACTCTTTTTATTTTAAAGAAATAACTTTTGTTTGAAATTTAAATTCGGAGAAAGTTCATTTGACTGAGATGACTTGTCTAAAACCGAGTGATCTTAAACATATGAAGACTATGTGGGTGATGCAGGCTTAGACATGACAGACTATATAGTTTGTTTCACACACACAGACAAAACACACGCGTCTTCATATATTTTTAATATATTAAATATTTAGATTACTATAATTAATGGTTGAATACTGAAATTGGGTCGATCCAGCTTTCTGTAAAAAAGTATATTACTAAGTTACCCCGTGAAGTTTTATTATTAATGATAACTTTTAACGAATTTGTAAACGACCACAGGTTTCTTTAACCATTTCTACAATTTCTTTTTCTGGTAGTTTCTTGTGTATTTGTTTGTAGCTTCATATATGAGAAAAAAAAAACACACACAGAGAGAGAGAGACAGAGAGAACAAAAGACTCTCCCTTATATATCATTTTAAAATACAGAAACATTTAAGGTTATTAAAAATAATAATATTCGAAATGAAGAGCACAAAATTTTATCACACGGCTTAAGGGGAATGGTTTGGCAAGTGAGTCGTTCTATTTATTGATTGATGTATTCCACTGGGTTTAATCACGCCAACTTTATTATCAATAGCATCATCAATATTGTTATCAAGTCAACGAATAAAGAGAGAAAGAATATTTAACAGTGTTCGATAAACATTTCTCCCTTTTTCAAATTTTGGGTAAATAAAATAAACCTTGCATGCCAACAAAATGTCTCCGCATTAATTTGTGGGAAACAGCGACCCAATCCGCCGGTTTTTCACACCCACTGGCCAGGTAGAACAAGTAAACGTTCTTCATGGCGTGGTGCCATTGGACAAATATCTTATATATTTTTTTAATTTACTTTTTTTTTATCTTTTAATAGTGGTGTGGTGTGATGTGATGTGGTGTGGTAAGGGCCAGGGCAAAAAATTATAGTAGAATATAATGGAATAGAGTGGAGTAGAGTAGAGTAGAATAGAGTGGAGTAGAATAGGAATAAAGAGATAGGGATAAGGATAGGATATTTACAGGGTTTCTACTTGAGATTGAGACAAATTAGAAAATGTTTTGGACGAATCAAAATCTAATTTCAGACAAAGTAGACATTTATTCAGACATTTTACCTATATGTCCAATTGTCTCAAAGAGACAAACTATTTTCGGTACAATGATGGGATTGTTATTGATGTGGTGATTGATGTGGTGATTACTGCTTGTTTGCTTGCCTTTATCAGAACTTTGGAAAGCGGTTGGTCGATGGGTTCCTCTCCAAGTTGACAAAGCAAGTGTCATTTTATTTTTTACAGCATTAACATCTCGCTGCCACAGTGTAATATAGGTTTTACAGACTAGTAAAGAAAGGACAACTTTAGATTGTCAAAAAGTTCAAATGTTCTTTTATAAAATAAGCACAGCTTGAGCATCTCTTTTTGGCCTGTATTCAATTCTCGATGTGTCTAATATACATTGTATAATGTTTTCCGAAATCTAATCACTGAATATGTTCTTCATGAACCTGAGTACTTGTGCAGAAATAAAAATTCAAAATTCAAAAGTTTAACCACCTTCCAAAGTTCTGATAAAGGCAAGCAAACAAGCAGTAATCACCACATCAATCACCACATCAATAACAATCCCATCATTGTACCGAAAATAGTTTGTCTCTTTGAGACAATTAGACATATAGGTAAAATGTCTGAATAAATGTCTACTTTGTCTGAAAACTAATTTCTTTTTGTCTGAAATTACATTTTGATTCGTCCAAAACATTTTCTAATTTGTCTCAATATCAAGTAGAAACACTGTATTTTCTGTGGTTTATTCTTTGGTGGGCTACTTTATTCTACGGTGCCATGGATACCTGCATTTTGGTCCGACACATGTTTGGTAGACAGAATAGGTTCCAAGAAAGAAGTGCCATTAAGCATTTGAGTTGTAGCCACCAAATAATCTCGACCTACACGTACACAAAGGTATAGAGAGAGAGGAAGAGATAGTAATTGTACATTATATAAAATCATATTACATTAGAAAAAATATTGTATTTTACTTTGAATTCCTGCTTTTATATTTTACTCTTCTCACCTTCATCCTGTTGGGCCAAGAGTCGGATAGCAGACACTTCCGTGTGAGTGCAGCCACCTAAAAAGAAGATAACTGTAGTCTTTCCATGCTGCAATCCATGTCCTACAAAAATTAAAAGCACCCACCGTTCGTTTTTATTTAATATACAGACACATAAAAATCAGTGAACCAACCCGATATATAAATGATCTCAATACTCACGTTTGACCCTTGCCATTGCAGCATTTGTCTCAGGACCATATTCCACTGTTTGGTTGAGTTCAAATGTCTTTCCGGGTACGAGTTTGAGAACATCTTCATAGCCTCTCCAGCCAGTACTAGACGAGCCAGAGGGTCGGATATATTTGTCTGGTAGAGAAGCCGCACTGCCACCACCCACGTACGACAACAACTGGGCGGTTCCAGAGTTGTTTACAGTTGGAGGTACAGAAGTGTGTAATCGCTGCATCGCGCATTGAATGAGACGGACACTCAAAGGTGCATACCCGGAATAGACGTACGAAATATCGTTGGGGTTGAATTCATCCACATCATCCACAATCAAACGTAACAAACGACGAGTTTGGGCAAATGGACTACGCGAAGGTGTTGAGGTTGTCCGTTTGCTTAGAAGCCCAAGTTTCTCCAGTCGGTGGAGAGTCTCAATATGTTCATAACCGTATGTCTATTCAACACAAAATCTAATCTTTTAAAAATCACACACTGCAAGAAAGTCACCCCGCTTTTCCTTCCTTCTTCACTTTCTTTCTTTTTGAGTTTCAACGTACCTGTACAATCTCACGTTGAAAGTGATCATATAGCTTGGCTTTAAGACCACCTTGAGCAAGTGACATTAGGCACAACAAACGTAACACTTGCAAAAGAGGGCGTTGACGATCGATCATCTCTTCAATGTAGTCCGGTTCCTTTGTTCCATCAATACCAGCAACCACATCTATCATATAACAAATTTCTGTCAGTACGCCCTTCCTTTTTCTTACTTTTCGTATGTGTATGCTAGTATTACATACTTTGTTGAACCTCGAGGATCTTGTTAAATTCTTCGGTCATAGTGTGTTCCATAATCTTTTCAGCAATCCCTGTGTCTAAAATACGAATCGACATGAAATACAAGAGTCAAGGATGTGGGCACTCAATTGTAGTTGGCATTTCCACATATTCGTATATCTATCCATTATACAAACAATACACACACTTAAAAAAAGGATACGAATTCGTAGTGATTGATGCTCTTGCTGCAATTCACCCAATCGGCCTACAAAATCTCTGATTTGGGCTACGGTTTTTGCGTGATGACGTTCCTATATAACAGAAAGACAATAGCACCAAGTTAATATTCTGCTTTATTTTGTTTTTGTGCCGTAAGAAAAATAAACATAGGACGTACTTCATAATTCTCATTGATTCGTTTAGCGATCTTGTTCAACATTCCACCCACAACAGCAAAGTTCTGATCTCGTAATTGATTGAATAGTTTATCTGATGAGTTCAACACGTATTTCTTCTTCTTTCCTGGTTGACCTCCAGCCGTTGCACCTCCAGGAGTTGTGGGTCCAGCAGATGTCCCAGCCTTTGTTGTTGTGGGTTGAGCAGGGTTGACCAAAGCAGCATCGAGTTCGACAAAAGCTGTGTGGTTTTTATTTTGAAAATTAAATGATCAGATAATATATAATATATAATATATAATTTATAGTATATTAAAAATCCTCTCCCCCCAACTACCCAAAACAAGAATGAAAAGAATAGGTAACTTACTATGGTTGATACCCATAGTCTCATCGATGAGTCCTTCATAAGTCAGCTCAGTGCAAAGAGGGGTAATTATGTCAGCATTTCGATCAATAATGATAAATTGGTCGATGTGGTTTGAAACCGAGTTTAATAATGAGGGAGTCTTTGTAGAAGTCGTGCTCGCCACCTCTTCAACAACCGCCTGTTCTTTTCGCATACGGACCAACATATCTGTCAATTGCTATATATACGAGTACATTATATTTTAGTCATCTTCTCTTTCTATTTCTTTTTTTTTCGCTTTTATAAAGATAATAATACAACCCGTCACAGTATATACCTTTGCACCGTCGCCTTTACCAATAATACGTGGGAAAAGGCCATAAATTGACTGAAGCTTCATTAGTGCGCAAGCAGCATAATAGATTGATGTTTGATCTCCATCCTAGTGAAATTGAACATCGTACTCAGTAATCTGTTCCTTTTTCTTTTTCTTACTAATCGTGCTTATTTTCTCTCTCGCTTGTCTTTACCAAGTAAATTTCTTTCCAAGTTCCTGGATCCAATTCCATGGAAATCAAATCGTCTTCATATGGGATCCAGTCCATTGCATAGTCTCCAAGTGTAATATCACCTAGTACACCCTCTTCTTCTAGTACACGTTCACACACCATGGTCCGTCTAGGAACAAAGAATAACGAGCAATCTGTCTTCTGCCCAGTCTGTTTGGCTAACTGCTTAATATGGCCTTTATTATTATTATTATTATTATTATTATTATTATTATTACACGAAAAAAAAAATCATCTATTAATTTCAATCATGTATTGATATAACCACCACTTTATATATATATATATATTAATACTAATAATAATAATAATAAAAATAGCAGTAGTAGTATTTTTTTTAAAGAAGAAATAAACTCACTCGCAATGTAGCGCATGTACTTGAGCTTTGGGCGACATATATATATAAGACTGCTGCATTCTGTTTCCATAGTGGGTGTGTCGAGATGGTAAATTTTTTCTACACCATGGTCCTATACTTCGCCACATCTCTTGTCAGCGTCATCCCATTACTGTGGGCATGTCATCACCTTTAAGAGTGTAAACTCTGCAATCAGACTAAGAGGTCCGGTAAGTTGTGGATCGAGTACCAGACCTTTCTTGCCGCGTACCTATCAACGCACAGACACAAATAATAATAATAATATAATAATAATAATAATAATAGTAATAATAGTTATAATGAAATTAATGAAAACAAAGACAAAAAAAAACATAGATGTCAACTATATTTGCTTTTTCTTTTCTTCTTTATTAAAGCTTTTTTCTTTTTCTTGTCTTTCATACAGTATCTAGCACTTCTGGAAGATCTCTGCGTGCAAGTTCTCGGAGCTTGGCCAAATTAAGGGGTGTGTTTCCCAAGTGAGTTCCAGTAGCTTGATTGCTCATGGTATAATTTCTCTCTTTCTCTCTTTTTTTTTTTTTTAGATTCTATATATATACGCAATGATAAAGTTCACGACAAGGACCGACAAAATAGGTTTCATCTGTTCTCAAAGACCATCGTGACTGTTCTACTGTCTCACATTAGTGTACGAGCTCATTTTCTACTGTAAAAAAAAGGGGGCGGGGGAAGAGGCAAGGGACAAGAAAAGGAGAAGATTCCTGATGAATGTACAAATAGATATACTTTAAAAATGACAGAATGGATTGCCGATGCCGTTCAGGCCACTGAACTCCTTCAAGCAATGTATTTTGATGAGTTTAGTTTTACAACCGAATCTGACAACAAATTATTTGAGTATCTCCGAGACAAAGAAACTCTTCCAGCACACAGTTCTGCTGACAAGCTTGAATGGGATATTATCGTACCTGTGCTGTCAAGTCCTAATGTGATCCAACTAGTTGTTCACATTAGTATTTCTCTTACAAGTTCAGCAATAAATCTCACAATTCCTTCACTGTCAAATCCCTGGCTTAATCGCGATACTCAGGAACGTCTAAGCCGTGAAGCACAAACCGCTATTCAGCAACATACCACCGACCCAGATCTTGTTGATCGTGCCTCTTGTCTAATAGAGGTCTTGCAGCACACCAGAGATGCTGCTGAACCCCTTGCGCTTGCACATATTCAAGAACTTGATAATTGTAAGGTTCAGGCAGAACAAGGACCAGTGATGTTTGTACGAGAATGGATTTGGTTTCCAATGATATACACCCGTGAAAAGGTAAGAGTAGAATATATATAAAAAAAACCTAAGTTTAGAGTGAAAGGTAGACAGAGAAAATAAATAAATAAATAAGAACAAAACAAAGTGAAATGAAATATATAAAAATGAAAGTGAGAAATATATCATTAAATATCCAATATATTTAATTGATACATGTATATGTATATGTAAATGTAAAAATATACAGAGAGGACATATTATTAAATGGGCACCGAAATACGGAATTACAGGGTTTTTGTGTCCTGGCAAACCCGGGGCCTTGTGCTTAGAAGGCACAGGAGAGGTAAGATTCATATATATAATTGCGCTTATATATCCAAAATATGTACAAGATGTGTAGTTAGATTTGATTTTTATGAAAAAAAAAAGGTATATATATTGATATTGCTTTCTCTCTCTGTGTGTGTGTGTGCGTGTGTCTAGAATGTCACAGCTTTTATTAACGACATTAAGACTCTATCCTGGGCAGACATTCCAGCATCACATCGTAAGATGACATCTAGATGGCAACAGAAAGTTACATGCGAGCCAAAGGATGAACTTGAAAAGCAGCGCTTGTTCAAGGATATGACTGAGGTTACATTTGAACTTCACGGAGCATTTGGAAATCACAATAATTTGAATATGCTTTCCGATTGGATGAAGTCAAAAGGTTGCGGCGATGCATTCTACCATCTGTTTGAGTATGAAGAATAAGGAATCATAAAAAGTATTAATTCCTTTTGTATACATATATATATGTATGTGTGTGTGTGTGTGTGTGTATAGCTCTAAAACTCTTTATATCCATTGAATATAGATAGATTCATATTTAATTAAACAATAATAATGATAATGATAATAGTGATTATATATTTATAAGTTAAACTTGTTAAGCTTTTATATACAGTGGTTTATCTGAATACAAAAATTTGATAAAAAGTGAAATTAACAATAGAATTTGTGGAAAGTTGCATAATGTATTTTTTGGTTCAGTCAAAAAAAATAGATATCTGTTTTGTTAGATTACCTTTGGGTATCGTTTTTATAGTGGATTTTAATTATTTGCGTCCATTGATACAAAATGAGAAACTAACTATCGCTGTAGGAAATGGCAGTATTTACAACTCCGGATGCGCAACTCGGTTGCTGATGATCAACTTCTATAGCCAATAACACGCTAGGAACCTGTGATACACCATATAAATTTATTTAGACGGAGATTTGTATTTTAAAAAGGAAAAGCATGTTTCAGAATCGCGTTTTTTTATTTGATATAAAAACATCATATAAAAAGATAGGGGGTACTCAGCCAGATTGATCGATCAAATTCTTGTGTGAATTTTAACCAATGATATCAATTTGTAGTTGAGGACACCAAAAGACAAAAGTACAAAATTCGTACAAAATCCATAGATTTTTATAGCATATATAGAACAACCTTTTACACATTCTGATTTCTCCTTTGAAGCTATATACGCCTAGACTCTCGAAGAAGCCAAGCGTTCTTTCCTTTGACTCAAGATCTGACAATACATTGTCAACCTTGTGTATGTATTTATTGGCTTTAAGGTTTTTTTCAAGCTCCTTCACGGCAGCCATCTGCTCCAACTTTACGTTAAATTCCTTTTTGATTACTTCTAAAATATCTTTAATAAGCTCGTCTATACTTGCTATAAAGACTCTACCAGTGTTTTTTTTCATGATAAATTCACTGATTTTACGCGATTTCTTCAAGGCATCAACTGTTTGTTGCTTTGTACTATATTTTGGAATGTAAGATGGAGAGAAAGAAGTATTATATGACTTTGTTGCCAATAAATTCTATGATATATGCCATTCACCAGCGTAAGAGGGAATTGTCGAGGGAATTGGATCGAGGGAATTGAGCCACAACATATACGATTCCGATTGTTATTCAACATCTGTTTTTGATTTATTTACTAAAATACCCTGCCAATTTTATTTTTTTGTTAATGATTTGTTTCATTTTGGCTATATAGAATGAGCTTTTTAAAGTATGGTCGTTTAGTATATTCTTTTTTGTAACTAGAGTCCTTATTTTAGAAGTTTTGTCAATTCCCTCGTACGCTGGTGAATGGCATTATTAGGGACCTTGGACACATCATATAAAATTTATTTAGACGGAGATTGTGCTCTTAAAAAAGAATAGTGTGTTTCAAAATCGCGTTATTTTATATGATATAAAGACATGATATAAAATGTGTTGGCCAATCATCTTTCGATATTTTATGTTGTTAAACTAACGATGACATAAAACTTGAAATAAAGAGCAAATTATGTTTTCAAGTAAGCATATAAAGAAGTCCATATAGCCCCAGCATTAGGTTTTTTCCCCTTTATTTGCGCAAGCATTCTACGTATACAAATATTAATTAATATCTATTAGCTTTAATGTCTAAAAAATTAAACAGCTATTACAGTTTGAGGGTAAAAAGTAATAAACTTTGGTTCGCACTAATTACATGATCTTAAGTTCGTGAGTTTAGTAAATTAACATGGCCAATAAATGCAATATCACACATTTTCATTGTATATGGAAGCCTTGGATGTGAAACATGAGACCGTATAAAATTACATATATGATTAAATGTTTCAAAAAAAAATTATATGATGTGTCCAAGGTCCCTATTAAGGAGAAAGATAAAAACAGTATCGTATTGCATATAAAAAAGTAAGGATTCAGCCAATCAGAGAGCCGTACGATTTTCTATCAGAATTTGATTGAAATTTGATCGAAATTTGATCTTTCAAAAAGACGATCAAATTTTGATCGTCGCTATTACAATTATAATCCAATAATGTTGCGTCCTGAATTTAAAATTTGATCGATCAATCTGGCTGAGTACCCTCATGATATAAAATCTGTTAGCCAGTTATCTTTTGGTATTTTATATTGATAAACAAACAATAAAATAAAACTGGAAATAAAGAACGAATTATGCTTTCAAGTAAAGATACAAAGAGGTCCATATTATTCTAGAATTAGCTGGTTTTTTTTCTTTATTTGCATAAGTATCCTACGTATACAAATATTAATTAGCATTTATTAGTTTTAATGGCTAGAAAGTTAATCATCTATTACAATTTTAGGGCAAGAAATAACAAACTTTGGATTACACTAATTACATGATTTTATGTTCTTGAGCTTAGGAAATTAACATGTTGAATAAATGAAATATCACACATTCTGATCATACATGGAAGTCTTGGACATGAAACATAGACCGTATAAAATTACATATATGGTTGAGTCTCAAACTGTGTTATATGGATCGAACTTGAAGATGATGAACATATATTCTGGGCATGCGCTCGTAAACAACCAGTTTGGCAACAAGTTGCAATTCGGTTCTTAATTAATCCTACCTCTCTTACGTTTGAACACCTTCTCCTCCCATCTTCTCCGTTGACTGTCAAAGTCAAAGACACCACAGTGTCCTCATATATTGTTCTGGGATGCACACTAGTTGCTATATAGGAAGCTCACTTCCAGTATATCTTCAATGATATTCCCTTTGCCACTAACCGAATTACATCTATTGCCACCTTAAACATTTGACGACTCAATCTAGAAGACTTTATACAGAGCACATCTTAATATCTTAAATGCTTAGCCTTTGTGCATATAATTTCCTCAATTAACAATATAAGCAAAATACATATATGGTTAAATATTTCAAAAATACTTTGTATGATGTATCCAAGATCCCTATTATAGTTCAAACAGCCGCTTTAATTCATAAAGCAGGGAATATTGCTCTAGAATAAGAATAAAAATTTATAAGTTCTGAGTTTTCTATCAACAGCTTGGTGACATTGGCATGAATGAAACTTAAAATTCCTTTTAAACCAGTCTCACAGATGCTTATTGTCTATATGACATTATGACATAAAATTCTGATATATAGAGTATTGTAATTTAGATTATTGATCAAGATATAAAAGGCAGGATATGTAGATAATTTGGTTCTTTACTGCTTTATTCTTATTCTACTTATTTCTTATATAAAATGCCCTCAACACAAGCCAATTGTAAGTATTTTTGTTAAATAATAATAATAGTAATAATATTTAGATGTAAATAAACCATCTCTTTATAATTTACATATATCAATAATATATCATTCAATACAGGCCTTTTCCTTCATTATGGGGCCCCATTAAAGCGTTCAAACGCTAAAATCTGGAAAACCGGAAGACCTTTCCGAGCAACGAAAGAAAGCAGGCCTATTGAAGACAATTGCCTTTTACCCAAGGAAGTCCAAAGTCTTGCGGAAATGGTAGCCCATTACCATAGCAGATAATACCCGGAAATTAAATCCTGCTTTGTAATTTACACTTCTACAATTAAGTGTATTATTATTCTCAATAAATTGTTTTTTATGTCTATCTGCAATATATGTTATAGAAAAGTGAAATATAAAGCCAAAATAGAGCTCTTAAATAGGAAGTAATAAAACACTACATATATTACCAATACATTATACATCTTTTAAATGAACCACTTATATGTCAGTAGTTAGAATAAGTGAATATATCATATATATAAAACTATTGCGAAAACGGACTACAGTAGGTATAGTCCCAAGAAGTAATATTAAAGAAAATTGAAATAAATTAGAATGTGTGAATAGACATTGCCTTTATTTAAAGATCAACTGCTTGATTTATTATGTATATAGAAGCTGTAAAAACTTGTAAATTCAAAGACTGGTACATTTAAGCATATATATTTATAGAATCAATAGCTATTTTGTGATATTTCTGTATATAATAATAGAGCATATGAATTCAAGAGATTATATATATTATATGACAGTATATTTAATATGGTTTTAAACTAATTATACAAGGTAAATGCTTAATCTCATAGTCATTTCAAATCTTACTATGCTCTCTTAATTCTTTTTGGAAGCGCATCGATTTATTTAGAGGATAAATTGCCGTTATATTTCTGTATATGACATTTGTTTATTTGTATACTAGACAGTATTCTTATGACAAGGGATCTAATCTTTCATAGCAAAATATTGTTTCTTTGAATATAAAATATCCCTCAGAATATTCTCCCTCTCATAACATATATAAGTCACAGACGTGTCTTGTATTTACATAATATTGGATAATATTAATTGGTAAATCAATGATGTTCTTTTTATATATGAGAGCTTTTACTCCATATAAATTACAGAATTATATCATTTTCTCATTTTACCTAGCATCATTAGTTGTGACTGTATCAGCACACAATGATTTTGGTTATTGCTTCATACTCTTCAAAGCTCTAAGTCAAATGTATTGGTATTGCATTCAAAGGTTTCATTCTGTCATCATATCTGTGAAAAGATCATATCTATATGTCATAGAGTCATAAAAAAGTACTAGTGAGTCATATAGGTCTCCAAATATTATTATATAAATATAATATAATAAAAACACAATTTATGCTAATACAGCTATTCAAATCGTTCATTTAGTATATAAGAAAAATAAAATCCGCCTAGAAAAAAAAACTATATAAATGAGGATATTTTCAAAAAGAAAGATTGTTTTTTTATCTTATCCAACATGTTCTCAAAAACATCACCTAATTCTCTAACAATTGAACTCGCAAAGCTCCAGAGTAAGTCTTTAATTACACATAATTTCTTTAAAATTCAATAATTAATTTTTTTATAACTGTTATCCATAGTCACCAGAAGCATCTGTGCAGCAAACAATAGTAATGCACTAAAGATCACTTTGGTGAATAAAAAGAAGATTTCGGATTACAGCGAGAAATCTCTACCACCAAAAAAGCGACCCTGCTTTCGAGTAAAAAACTGTTCACCAGAATAACAGTCATCTCTCTCTGGCCCTCCCTATCTCTCTCTGGCCTTCTCTCTCTCTCTCTGGCATTTTCTCTCTCTCTCTCTGGCCTTCTCTCTCTCTCTCTCTGGCCTTCTCTCTCTCTCTCTCTCTCTGGCCCTCCTTCTCTCTCTTTGGTCCTCTCTCTTTCTATTGTATTTTTTTTGTTATAATAAACATTTTTTTTACAATATTTGTCTTGGATCTTTTTTTTCAAAATATACTATAATAGTATTGTTGGTATTAAGCTTGCTTTTTATTTAAAAAAAAGTATTAAGATATAACATTAAGAATGTTTGTGAAGATTTTTTGAAGTACTTTAGAAAGCATATCATGTAAAATATAATGAAGTATCTGCATTGACTGGTTCATAAAGCTAAACTGACTTGTATTATGATCTTCAACTACTATATCTAAAAAATATATATATATAGTAGACGAATAATTCATACTAATCATTTAATAATTGAGCTTAACGCGTATATAGAATATACATTTTATATTAGCTTTATTATATTTATTTGTAGAATGCTTAGTATTTCTGTATTGATTTTCTAGTCGCATACTACAAAATCCGTTATATATGAGCTGTGGCAATCCTTTAATATAATAAAATACAGCATATGTAAACACAAATGTTATTGTTTAATTATAACGTAAAGAATAAAGGTGTTTTAAAAAAGCAAAAACTATACAAGACAAAATATATACTTATCGACTTTTTTTTTATTCTAATATCCTATGTGCGTTGTTCTCTTAAATAATTATACAAATAATATGAGAATTAAAGCTAATAGTTAAATAATATCTTTTGTCAGATGTAAAGATAGAGTATGGATCAAGACAATAGTAGAAAATGATACATATTGTAACTCATTCAAAAACGATAGTTCAATAGTAAGACATATAATGATGTCTTTTGAAGACCTGAAAGACTGTCAAAGTATGTCTCACATAATATCATTATAAAAAACATATTATGACTATAAAACTAGTATTAAAATGGAAATTGAGCCAAAGACTGCTTTCCATTTGTTTTTGTCTCATTTTTTATTTTTGCTGCTATATAGAGAACCAAATATTTTTCTTTATCTATCATATATCTTAAAACCCCTGTTTACAGCAGTGCATAAAAAACATCTTGCTTTAATCGTTGAATTTATGTCACATACTATGTCATATGTAGTGACTGTAGACTTGAGGCTTATATTATTGTGTTTTATATTCCATGCAGATATCTGCTATAAAACAAATAAAGTACACTTTCATTTATGAGCTATATAATTTACATATATTCACTTTTATATTTTTTAGCATCTTTCTATATATTTATAGCAAAAGCAAAGAGCAAAAGAAGTATACAATTTCTGTAGAATAGCCCAATGACATGGGTATATATTAGAATTTACCTAAGCCATTTAGACTATAGAAAGATCCAGAAGGAAACGCATTGTATATTAATAATAGCAAAGAACTGTACTCTTATAATATAGTCTGTGAATAAGTGTATGTCGGAATTAATGCTAGTTATACTAATTATTGGCTATATAAGATTTATATATTATATTATTACTACTCGCACATTTATCTTCTTGGTTTTTATAATAATCTTCAAATAGGATCTACGTCTATTGTAAGACATATTATAAATATTCAATATATAAACAATTTCTATTCTTTATCCAAAATAAAAATCATCTTTTTGGATTCTCGCAATTGAAATACTATAGTAGTAAAGACAGATATAGTTTGGATTTGCTTTCAATAGTCTTGAATCAATTGTATGAGTGAGACTTCTAGTTTGCTTTAAAATAGTCTTAGATATATACTTATTGTCTGTTAGATATTATAATATAAAATGCCGATAGGTAAAATATTATAAGCAAGGTTATTATTTCAAGTAGAAAAGGTATGACTCATAAATATTATGAATTTTTACTGTATCTTTATTTTATTTTTTTTAATATGACTGTATCTCAAACCAACTGTAAGTATTTTTTGTTAAAACATTTTAGCTGTAGAATTGAAAGAGATATTTATATAGTCTATATATCAAATACTCTTTAATTCAAAAGAGCTCTTTTTATTATATATGGAGTATTATTAAAGCATTCAAATGTAAAAATCTGGAAAGACAAAAGACCAGTATGGGTTTAGAAGTCTCTGCAAAAGCAAACAACAAGAGCAGAAGAAATTGTAGTATCGCACAATGACCATGTAAAACACATGCAAATATGGATTTATGTATATTTATCAATATGTATATCCTATTTATATCTTTTACAGCTAGATTTATCTGTATAATACATTACTCTATAGTAGCTCATTTACTCCTCTTTGTCAATCACTTGAAACAAATGTATTATATCTTTAGTTGTAATATGTTTCTGTTTTTTTTGGCAAAATAAAAGTGCTTCTTGAAAAAGAGGAAATCAATAAAAATTATTATTATTAATATATATTTTCATACATAATTTTTACTATTATAAAATATAATATATTAAAGAGGTATTACGAAAGAGTATTTTATATATAGTGATTACTGACTATCTCTCATGTAAAATATTCATGTAGTCTTGAAACTATTTAAACCTTTTTATGTCATGTAATTGACTGTATGAATTACTTTAAAAATCCTCTCTATGATCATACACCCTAGTAAATAAAAACAGAATTATATAATATAATATATATTAGTTATGTAGTATCTCATAGCTATTGTATTAATGCTGGTAGTCTTTTAGACTCTTACTTGATTCAATTCAATTATTCTGATCATCTAAATTAGCTTTCATTTTGCTTTTATTCAATTGCTCTTTTTACAAAATCTGCCACACATTATAGGTTAAATAGAATATAATGTACATAGAGAATTACATAATAAGTCTATATTCACATTATGAGTGGATAATGAAAAGAAAATACATACCTACTTTATAAAAAATATGTGTATGAAATATAAATTAATTAATATATTATTTTCTGTAATGACATATAGCTCTGAAACAAACACGCATTTTATTTTTGATTAGCATAATAATTCGCTCATTCAATATGAGAAAAAGAAGAAGAAAAAGTATATAAAGGGCAAATATTCAAAAATTTAGATGCTTTTTCATCTCATTTATAATGTTCAGCAACGCAAATCTTTTTTCTTGCAACAATATCGCTAGCTCCAATAGTAAGTTATCAATAATATTTTTCCTTTCAACAATAAATTAATATATTTTACTTGCTTTATTTAGCTGCCAACTCTATTATTCCTGCTCATAATTGCAGCAGACCAATAACAGGTCTTATTGATAATGAAGTACTTTTGCCACCAAACATGACGATCATCTCAAGAAGTGAATCCAATGAAACAATGTCAAGACTTTCTGTATACAAGGGTGCTTTTTTGTATTTCTTCTTATATCTCTGTATCTATTATCTTTGTATCGATAACATTTTTCTGTTATCGTCTTTAATACAATCTTTTTTGCAATAAGAAATATAATCTTCTCAATTGAAACACTCTTTTTAAAGTGATTTATCTAAAGTTTGAGAAAGGAATATTTCGCATCCTAGTATACTATTTGCACCTCTGTTTTATAATCTATATTTTATATTTCTCAACATCTTAAAAAACTAATTAATAAATATACTATAATACCAAACACACAAAAAAATTGCTCTCGTGGGCCCTATAACATGCTTTCGGATTTGATAAAAAGAAGGATCTTTAGTCTTCAGCTTGATAGAAATAATATTGTCAGCATTTCTGCCAAGCTGAATATATCCAAATCAACAGTTCAATATTTTCTGAAGAGATATAAAGGGAAACTGCCGATAACAAAAAGGTTTCTGGAAGACCCCAGTTTCTCACACCTAGATATAAAAGATGTATTGTCTCGAATATCAAAAAGACAGGTGGTCAACGTTGGATGATCTTGTTGATGATGCTAGTGCTGACACAAGAAAGAATGTCAGCAAGTTTACCATGCATAAAACTTTGCACAGCATGGATTTTTTTCTGCTGTAAACCTGTGTCAAAGTCTTTTCTTACCAAGACACACATTGTCAAACGTCAAGCATAGTACAAAATCATATAAGACGGGAATAAATAGTAGGAAACTGTTATCTGGGAGTGATGAGTCGCCATTTGTTCTATATAAGAAAAACTCAAACAGCAAGCTCTGGCGCCAAACTGGAGAGAGATTTGGTACAGATCACTTTTGAGGTATACAAATAAGATTTTAAAAGGAACAATAGGTACTGTGAGAGTGTTGTTTATTTAAGAAAGAAGATCATAGCTGCTTATATAGACATTTGGTTCCCTAATTTAAGATCTCTGTCAGTTAATGGTTGGTTATCACTGAAGCAGTGTGAAGTGTACGAGTGCCTGGTATGTGTTACGTTCCTGAGATGTGACCCTGCCAGGTTCATTAGAAATTGTAGTATCCGTTCTGGATTATGGAGTTTGTATTTCACTCAATTGTGATGTATATACCACAACTTTGTCTCTAAGGTACAAGGAAATGATGGACTGGTTATAGTCTGAGAGTGTAACTGGTCGGGAGGACTTGATCCACTTGTTTTTGTAGATAAAAACATAAATAGTCCAAGATATGTAGATGTTCTTCGAAGTCATTTTCTTCTATTATTACATGATCTTTCTGTACCTAGCAATGGTAGCTACAAGTTTCAAGAAGATAATTTCAGGGCTCATAAATCAAAATTTACGGGAATGTTCAAGAAAGAACATGGTATTCATGTTTTGCAATAGCCACCTAACAGCCCTGACCTTAGCCCCATAGAGAGCACCCGAGGAATTATTGATAACAGAATCAGAGGCAAAATGCCCCAAATCAAATTCTCTGAATGAGTTTAAGGCTGCTTTGTTGGAAGAGTAGAGCATAATATCAGCTAATACTTGTAGAGGATGTTGCTTGAATATGCCAAATCGTTTGGCCTTACTTAAGAAAAAGAAATTTAAACAAATTTGCTATTAAAGCTGTATTTTATTTCACATTATTAATATAAACTTATTTCACTTCTATTCTTCTAAGTATCATATTCCAATAAGTATTGTGCATCTTTAGAAATGGATTTGAAGTTGTTACATCTTTTTTATTATTTATAGTGGATGTTCAAATGGGTGAAGCACTTCTTTTTGATACCGTAGAATATCCCTCAAAATATTCCCCCTCTCGTTGCATATATAAGTTACAGACATGTCTTGTATTTACATAATATTGAATAATATTAATTGGTAAACCAATGATGCTCTTTTTTTATATATGAGAGCTTTTATTACATATAAATTACAGAATTATATCATTTTCTCATTTTACCTAGCATCATTAGTTGTGACTGTATCAGCACACAATGATTTTGGTTATTGCTTCATACTCTTCAAAGCTCTACGTCAAATGTATTGGTATTGCATTCAAAGGTTTCATTCTGTCATCATATCTGTGAAAAGATCATATCTATATGTCATAGAGTCATAAAAAAGTACTAGTGAGTCATATAGGTCTCCAAATATTATTATGTAAATATAATATAATAAAAACACAATTTATGCTAATACAGCTATTCAGATCGTTCATTTAGTATATAAGAAAAATAAAATCCGCCTAGAGAAAAAAAAACTATATAAATGAGGATATTTTCAAAAAGATCGTTTTTTATCTTATCCAACATGTTCTCAGAAACTTCACCTAATTCTCTAACAATTGAACTCGCAAAGCTCCAGAGTAAGTCTTTAATTACACTTAATTTCTTTAAAATTTAAAAATTAATCTTTTCATAACTGTTATTCATAGTCACCAAAAGTATCTGTGCAGCAAACAATAGTAATGCATTAAAGCTTACTTTAATAAAAACCAAAAACATTTCCGAGTACAAAGAAGAGTCTCTTCCTCCTAAGAAAAGGCAATGTTTTCGAACAGCTACTAGCTCTCAATCATAACAATTTTCGTTATGCATCCCTTTCTCTCGCTCTCTCTCTCTCTCTGGTCCTCTCTCTCTGGCCCTCTCTATCTCCCTCTGGCCTTCTCTCTCTCTCTCTCTCTGGCCTTCTCTCTCTCTCTCTGGCCTTCTCTCTCTCTCTCTCTGGCCTTCTCTCTCTCTCTCTCTGGCCTTCTCTCTCTCTCTCTCTGGCCTTCTCTCTCTCTCTCTCTCTCTCTGGCCTTCTCTCTCTCTCTCTCTCTCTCTGGCCCTCCCTATCTCTCTCTGGCCCTCCTTCTCTCTCTTTGGTCCTCTCTCTTTCTATTGTATTTTTTTTGTTATAATAAACATTTTTTTTACAATATTTGTCTTGGATCTTTTTTTTTCAAAATATAATATAATAGTATTGTTGGTATTAAGCTTGCTTTTTATTTTAAAAAAAAGTATTAGGATATAATATTAAGAATGTTTGTGAAGATTTTTTGAAGTACTTTAGAAAGCATATTATGTAAAATATAATGAAGTATCTGCATTGACTGGTTCATAAAGCTAAACTGACTTGTATTATGATCTTCAACTACTATATCTAAAATATATATATAGTAGACAAATAATTCATACTAATCATTTAATAATTGAGCTTAACGCGTATATAGAATATACATTTTATATTAGCTTTATTATATTTATTTGTAGAATGCTTAGTATTTCTGTATTGATTTTCTAGTCGCATACTACAAAATCCGTTATATATGAGCTGTGGCAATCCTTTAATATAATAAAATACAGCATATGTAAACACAAATGTTATTGTTTAATTATAACGTAAAGAATAAAGGTGTTTTAAAAAAGCAAAAACTATACAAGACAAAATATATACTTATCGACTTTTTTTTTATTCTAATATCCTATGTGCGTTGTTCTCTTAAATAATTATACAAATAATATGAGAATTAAAGCTAATAGTTAAATAATATCTTTTGTCAGATGTAAAGATAGAGTATGGATCAAGACAATAGTAGAAAATGATACATATTGTAACTCATTCAAAAACGATAGTTCAATAGTAAGACATATAATGATGTCTTTTGAAGACCTGAAAGACTGTCAAAGTATGTCTCACATAATATCATTATAAAAAACATATTATGACTATAAAACTAGTATTAAAATGGAAATTGAGCCAAAGACTTCTTTCCATTTGTTTTTGTCTCATTTTTTATTTTTGTTGCTATATAGAGAACCAAATATTTTTCTTTATCTATCATATATCTTAAAACCCCTGTTTACAGCAGTGCATAAAAAACATCTTGCTTTAATCGTTGAATTTATGTCACATACTATGTCATATGTAGTGACTGTAGACTTGAGGCTTATATTATTGTGTTTTATATTCCATGCAGATATCTGCTATAAAACAAATAAAGTACACTTTCATTTATGAGCTATATAATTTACATATATTCACTTTTATATTTTTTAGTATCTTTCTATATATTTATAGCAAAAGCAAAGAGCAAAAGAAGTATACAATTTCTGTAGAATAGCCCAATGACATGGGTATATATTAGAATTTACCTAAGCCATTTAGACTATAGAAAGATCCAGAAGGAAACGCATTGTATATTAATAATAGCAAAGAACTGTACTCTTATAATATAGTCTGTGAATAAGTGTATGTCGGAATTAATGCTAGTTATACTAATTATTGGCTATATAAGATTTATATATTATATTATTACTACTCGCACATTTATCTTCTTGGTCTTTATAATAATCTTCAAATAGGATCTACATCTATTGTAAGACATATTATAAATATTCAATATATAAACAATTTCTATTCTTTATCCAAAATAAAAATCATCTTTTTGGATTCTCGCAATTGAAATACTATAGTAGTAAAGACAGATATAGTTTGGATTTGCTTTCAATAGTCTTGAATCAATTGTATGAGTGAGACTTCTAGTTTGCTTTAAAATAGTCTTAGATATATACTTATTGTCTGTTAGATATTATAATATAAAATGCCGATAGGTAAAATATTATAAGCAAGGTTATTATTTCAAGTAGAAAAGGTATGACTCATAAATATTATGAATTTTTACTGAATCTTTATTTTATTTTTTTTAATATGACTGTATCTCAAACCAACTGTAAGTATTTTTTGTTAAAACATTTTAGCTGTAGAATTGAAAGAGATATTTATATAGTCTATATATCAAATACTCTTTAATTCAAAAGAGCTCTTTTTATTATATATGGAGTATTATTAAAGCATTCAAATGTAAAAATCTGGAAAGACAAAAGACCAGTATGGGTTTAGAAGTCTCTGCAAAAGCAAACAACAAGAGCAGAAGAAATTGTAGTATCGCACAATGACCATGTAAAACACATGCAAATATGGATTTATGTATATTTATCAATATGTATATCCTATTTATATCTTTTACAGCTAGATTTATCTGTATAATACATTACTCTATAGTAGCTCATTTACTCCTCTTTGTCAATCACTTGAAACAAATGTATTATATCTTTAGTTGTAATATGTTTCTGTTTTTTTTTTGGCAAAATAAAAGTGCTTCTTGAAAAAGAGGAAATCAATAAAAATTATTATTATTAATATATATTTTCATACATAATTTTTACTATTATAAAATATAATATATTAAAGAGGTATTACGAAAGAGTATTTTATATATAGTGATTACTGACTATCTCTCATGTAAAATATTCATGTAGTCTTGAAACTATTTAAACCTTTTTATGTCATGTAATTGACTGTATGAATTACTTTAAAAATCCTCTCTATGATCATACACCCTAGTAAATAAAAACAGAATTATATAATATAATATATATTAGTTATGTAGTATCTCATAACTACTGTATTAATGCTGGTAGTCTTTTAGACTCTTACTTGATTCAATTCAATTATTCTAATCATCTAAATTAGCTTTCATTTTGCTTTTATTCAATTGCTCTTTTTACAAAATCTGCCACACATTATAGATTAAATAGAATATAATGTACATAGAGAATTACACACAAAACAAACTTACACCTTAATATTGTTTCTATATAGCCAATATATTCTTATTAAGAGTAAAGAGCTATAAACAATATATGTCTATTTTATAATAATATAAGTATGGTATAGACTTCACAAACCAATTTTGCTTTCCGTCTTGCTAATGAATCTAGCAAGAACAATCTTCAAAGCTGTTAAAAATTAGGGACATTTACATTATGCACTTATATATTATAAGATAACTAATGTGCAACAGGGATTTGGATTGAAAGGAATTTGAATTGAAATAGATATAAACAATATTATTTTGGTTCTCTTAAATAAATAATACTCTCATAGTATTTTCTTTTTTCATTATCTCAATAATGATCCATAAATAGTTCCAACCACCTCTATCATCAATATTGAGTGTATTACTATATATTGATTAGGACTTTACTGAAAGATTCTTCTTAAGAAACTTGAAATATAATTTTATAATCACCAGAATATATAGTAGCACCAATAAAATGGAGAGTATTTACTGTAAGAAGTTTCAAGCAAGCTCATGTGTGTGTGTGTGTGTGGGGGGTGGGGGGGGGGGTCTATTAATTGCATCAAGTAACTAAATCTGAAATGCGGTGTGTATATGGATCAATAAGAAATCACTAGCTTGTGAGATGAGTGTGAATATTGAGGTTAAGTAATATGTTGATGGAATACAAAGGCAAGATTTAGAAGCAGAAAGAAAAGTTGTTTGGTTCATTCATTCTATTATATCTTTGAATTTTTTTTCTTCATAAAATTTGTTTTGAGCTATTTGACACGTAGGATACTTGTAAGAAGCAATATAGCTTATTAGAATACTATTTTGACAATAGGCGTTCAGGTTGTGTAGACTCTACGCCCGGCTTACTAGCTAGTGCAGGTCTATTATCCCTTAATAGAGGTGTTGTAACAAGGGACAGAAAACTACTTCAAGAAGATATGTTCTCGGGACAATATATATTCACTCCAATATTTAGAATGAGTCAAGTAATATTTAATTGAATAGGCTTATAAGAGTCGGTTGTCAAAATAATAAAATGGGAAAAGCGTTTTTAACCAGATAAAAAGATATAATTTATTCATCACTAAACTTCCTCTAATATGGTCTCCTCTGTATCTTCCTCTAGCTCCTCTCTTTTTTGTTTGTAGAGGGGAACGAGCCCCTGGATTTTATTGAGTGTTAGTGAAAGGAACCCAATTTTTTTTTAGTTTTAGTTTTTAGTTATTAGTTTTTTTTTGTAAATGTGGAAGTAGAGAAAAGAAAACTAAAAGTAATCTATGAGAGATCTAGTTCCTGAGCAAAAGAGGTAGAAAGTTTTTCTACAGATGATTGTATATGTTGTGTGTTAAAAGGTGCAGAGTCAAAAATCACCCGCCAATGAGGTCTCCACAGAGATAAGATGATGCAGCTAATGGCCTGGCTCGGGTCAAGATAGTGTTCAAAATTGGCTGAATTAGGAAGATCCAAGTGAAACAGCGCGCGATGAACATCAAATGGTTCAGATTGATATCCAAAGTAAGTCTGCCAGGCATTGGACCAAACTGGCCGCTTAAGAGGACACAGATACAGAAAGTGCTCTATGCTATCAATGCCATTGCTGCATAGGACGCACATCGGAGACGGGAAGGTTGTGGGAGCGATGCGATGGAGGTGTGAGCTACAGGACAAGGATTGATGTAGTGCGCGGTACCAAATGTTTCGTACAGAGTGGTGTATGGGAAAATCCCAAATTTTTTTCCATTGAATCGGTGTAAGAGTTGAGCCATGGTTAGACAAGGGCGGATTGATTTGGCAAACTTTGCGAAAGTGAGTGGTGTGGAAGACTTTGAGATGCCGGCACCCAGTGCGCAATGCTGTAACAAATGGAGATGCGATTACGAGCTCTGGGCGGAGAGTGGGAATAAATTCAGGATGTTTGAGGGGTGGCAGTGTTGTACGCCAGAAGAATGGCAAGAGGTTGACCCGTGCGTTCTGAAGGTTACGGAAGAGTTTGGCGACAATGTATCTGGAACCAAGGCGTTCTGAAGAGACTCGTGAATGGAGAGCTTGAAGGGACTCATCGTAAATGAAAGCGTCAGAAACGCGCAAGTTTCGCCAACCCTTGGTAAGGCGGATAGATTGATCAGATAATTGTATGACATCGAGTATGGGCAAGTCCAGACATGTAGCTGGAGTGGGAGTTATGATGGAATAATCCCGTGGAATGGCATCAATCGTAGTTAGGAGAGTATTAAACGCACTCTTTACATTTTTCAATCGAGCAGGGCGTAAATTTGTAAACATCATAGGCAGACAGATGTCTCCACTTGAGGTACATTGTTGCAAAGTAGCTTTTATCCATGGTACTACAAAAGATTGGGTAGACTGCTGGTCTAAAATGGGCTGTAGCCATCGCATCTGGAGAGCTCTTTGTTGCAGTTGTGGCTTAAGAATACCTAGACCGCCCGTCAAACGCGGGCAACACATTTTGGAAAAGCTAATCATAGGAAACATGCCGCGATGCAGGAATTGTCCTATGCATGAGCGCAACTTGTCAAAGAATGAAGCAAGAACAGGAGTTACACGAAGGACATGCCAAATCTTGGACAGAATTAGAGAGTTTAACACCGTAGCTCGACCCCTGACAGAGAGTGAGCGTTGAGAGTGAATGTGACAGAGTTGTTCTATCTTTTGGATAAGATGGTGACAGAATAGGTCTCGTTGGGCAATAGACGATGTCAGAGGGAAGCCAAGATATATCAGTGCGGTAGACGATGTGCGATCGTGCCAGGATGTAATGGACCGGCCCTCAAGATAGGCTTTCCAATGGGGTAAAGGAGATCCTGACAACGAAAAGGCTTGCGTTTTGTGTAGATATATCCTTGCATTTGAGGCGCGAGAGTATGTATTCAGATGCTGATGAAGGGCGTCTAGTTCAGGAAACGAGTTCAAGAAAATAAGAGCATCGTCGGCGTATGCTAGGCATTTGATCGGAGGGGGCGAATTTACGGATACATTATGTGTGGGAGCTAAAAAACCTGTGATGTTGGAGTCCCCAATTACTCGTCGAAGGAATGGTTCGAATGCGAGATTGAATAGGACGGGTGAGAGCGGATCTCCCTGGCGCAAACCTCGACGTTGGGCTAGTGGAGTAGATAGGAAGCCATTGACATTGACCGATATGTTGGTTGAGAAGAATAGCTGTGTAATACAGTGAACAATAGAGGCTGGGAACCGAAAGTGAAGAAGGATACGCCGAAGGTATTCCGGGTGGACTCTGTCATATGCTTTCTCTTGGTCAAGCAGGATACCTATAGCATCTGACTGAGTGTGTCCAGCCTCCTCCATGATTATGCGCGCCATGAGACCATTGTCTGCAATAAATCTTCCTTTCACAAGGCCAGTTTGGAAGCGGTTGATGAGGTTATGTGAAGCGTCTGTCACCCGGCTATTGAGCAAACGAGTGAAGACCTTGGCATCCGTGTTGATCAAAGCAATAGGCCGCCAGTTCTTCAAGCTAGAGATATCGCCTTTCTTGGGCAACAAAGACAGGCAAGTGGAGCTCCATGAGTCAGGAAAAATTCCGTGGTTGAGCGCATCCTGATAAATGTTAGTTATGAGACTGGAATAACCTTCTTCGAGAAATACAAGAGACAGAATTTCATACGGTAGTCCGTCAGGCCCAGGGCTGCTATGGCGTGGTGATCGTTTAGATGCCCCACGGATATCCTCTATAGAAAATGAAGTGGCCATTGACTCCTGGGTGGGTTCTGATAGGACTAGTCCTGGTGGAATATATGACAGGAGTTCATCAATAGCTCCGTGGTCTATGGGTTCATCAGTGTAGAGTTGTGTATAAAAGGCGTTTGTAGCGGCAGTCATGGAATCAGGAGTCACACATATGTTATCTGTGCTGGGGTGCCGTAGAAAAGGGATATCTTTGCGGATACTATGAGCTGTGATTGTTCGCTTGAGATATCCAGCAGAGCGTTCTCCCTTCTCACGCCAATGTTTGCTTGCTCGAAGTGCCAAAATCTCAACATTCTCGTGTTGTATGGCTTGGAGTTGGCGCTCAACGACAGAGAGCTAATCATCACGTATATGGTCTATCTTATATTTGCGCATGAGACGGTTACGTTTGCTTTGGAGAGCCTTTTCTTGCTGAACCCGCCATGTAGTAGATCGACGTGAATGTTGCTTGGCAAGGCGGCGAATAATAGCTTTAACCTTCTCCCATTGGTCTTGAGATGAAGGGATATTATGTAGGCTAGGTAATAGGTCCTGTAGTGTCGCTGACAGGGACTGACAAAAATGGGCTGACAGAGCTAAGCGGGGATTTGCACGCCAAATTCCTTTTCCAGTGCGGGATCCTCCCAAAGACAAGGTAGTTGACACTAAAAAGTGGTCGGACCAAGAAGGGTTTATATAGTCTACAGAAGATTCGTGCTTAAGATTGGCCAATTCTGGGCTTGCAAAGATGTAATCAATGCTGCTCATCTGAATTCCGCTAGAAAATGTAGGTAGAGGTTGTTCGCCCTCTTCAGTAATGCAATCGATGAGATGGTCTTGAATATATTGAAGCCAAGACTGAGGAGCGCGGCGTGAGTGTGCAGAACGTAAGCTGTAGGTGTAATTAAAGTCACCGAGTATTATGAGACGGGAGTGTGAGATAGTACTTGAGAAGAGTGGAGTTTCTAGGAGGGAAGTATAAAATTTTCTGCTGTCAGAAAGTACAGCTGGTGCGTATATTGTGACAATTTGGATAGGGTCGAAGTGGTTGTTGATGTGGCTGACTGTGGCGAAAATGCATCTGCCACATCGGCTTGTATATGAGTCGGTAAGAGATAAGTATGGTGTAAGTGAGATCAGCCCGCAATGCTGGGTCCATTGGCTGTCGTGCGCTTGAAATTGGGTATGGAAGGTGGTTTGTAATTCAAAATCTTTGGCGTGAGATTCTTGGATTGCGAGTAAGTGGATGTTCTGTGAGCGTAGGTGTCGAATAAAGTTGTTGCGTTGTTGTGGGTTAGAGGACTTGGTGAGCCCCCGACAGTTTATTGTTGCGATTTTTATTGTATTATTCATATTTTTGTGTGCTTGTTGTTCCGTTGCGTTTTGTACCTGGTGGAAGGATGTTGCGTTGGGCTTCCTCCCTCAATTGTTCTTTTTTTCGTTGTTGCTTTGTCTTTTCGCCAGCTTTTTCATTATTATTGTCACCCATTGTCACATCTTTATCCGCCACGTCGGCCTCTACGCTAGCTGGTAAAGTTCTACAATTTCCAGGAGCTATTGCTTGAAGAGCGGCAGCCTCACATTTATCTGCAATCATTCTAGCCTCGAGGACTCTTGCAGCTGCTTCTTCAGCAGCAACCTTCTCTGCTTCCAAGACTCTCTGGGTATCTAGGTCTTTCTGTTTCTGAGCAGCAGCCTGTTTCTGGGCTATCATCTGCTTCTGTGCCTCTGCCTTTTCCACGGCAGACCGTGTCGTCTCTTGAATGCGCTGTGGGCTGAGAATTTGGCGGAGAGCAACCTGATTGCTGGGTCCATCATCTAGATGGGACTTGCGATGACTGTTGGAAGGTGGGTCCCTAGGGCAGTGTATCTGAATATGTCCAACAACGCCACAGTTATGGCACGTACGTTTCTCTTTACGCTTTTCAGTACATTTGTCTACGGAATGACCCATCTGCTTACAGAACACACAATGGTCTCCCATTTTTGCCCAGGTTCCATAAATCTGGATGTCAGCGAAGTACTTGATCTGGTAGGCTAACTGGGCCCAAACCTTGTCCGAAACAATAGGACGCTCTAAATAGACATACCCGTTGCCTTTGAACCATTGGTGTTGGCCTTCTTCGTAAATGACTGTTTCTTGGACATTGCCGTATGGGCTAAGTCATAGTCGCAATTGGGTGGCAATATCTTCATAATCTTCGGCCGGAAGTCCCGTCAGATTCACTCTGAACAATTTGAGATCCGCCGAAATAGCAGGGGTTGCCAAGAATTCATTATTGTCAACCACAATTGGGTTGCTGCATGCGTATTTACAGTAGTCTGCGTTTGAGAGGCACAGTTCAATAGCTGTATGTGTTTTTTCCGTTTTGGTCTTGAGTTGAAGCCCAATTCCTCGAGGATATGTTTGCCTCAAAGGGCCAAGAAATGCATCCAAATCTTTAAATTCGGAAGGGATGTGATAAAAAACCGAATTAGAGGAGGTACCTCGACGATACACTCGAGGAGTCGCGTTGGGGTCTTCATCTCCTACAAGAATTGGTGTACGAATAGTCTTTTGTCGGTTTCCAATGGATAGTGCTGCGTGAACGTAGCTAAGTTGTCCAGTAGGTGAGGGTGAGTCTGCCGAATGGGTTGTGGGTGAGACCGAATGGGTTGTGGGTGAGACCGAATTAGTAGAAATGGAGTTCCTGTGTGAATCTGTCAAAATTGACAGATTCGGTGGTTTAGGTGAAAGAGCCATGTCTAGCTCCTCTCATCTACACTTCGTTCTCCTTTCTTCTCCAATTTCTTACTCCGAGGAGAGGCGGCTGCCAGCTACCACGCACATCGTCTCATATTTAGACGTTTTGATTCAACATATAGATTGTTTGCCAAAAAGCATTATTTGCTAAATCTGTCTAATTGGTTTTTAGTGAATTTCCCGTCAGATCAATATCCAATCAGGTGTTATATTCGGAGTGAGGTTGACAAAAAGCAGCATGTCAAAGTTTGAATTATTTTGACTACCTTTAACATACTATACATTTTGTTTTGTTTGGAAGCGAGTTTTATAATCACGAATTAACTAGTAAGATGCAAAATAAAACGGTTGTTAGTAATAATAAGTCAATCCGTCTATTGATGGTCAAAACAACGTTTTATTTATATTAGTTACTTTATATATATCCAAGTTAAATTTACAATTCTAAAGACTTGCTTTGTACCAAGTGGTATTACCGTAACCATAAGTAATCTGGTAATATTATCAATGGTAGTAGATATGATTAAAAGTTTACATATATTAGAGTAGTTTCAGTGATGAGATTTGTTTTAATAAATAATAGAATGTAACACACACCTGTAGACTTTTTCTCTTTAATACCTTACTATTTGTTTAGTAATATCAATTTTTGGGATATGTTTGAATAAGATTCATACTTCTTCTTGTTGAGTTTTATTCTGGGGTGAAGTAGGGAGTTTGTTTCATTAAGTTTCTCTTGTGTTGCTAATATCACTAATATTATATTTTAAATAAGTGGCGACTTAGTCCATTCCCTTTATAATTTTGTCAAAAGTATGTTGGCTTTCCATACTGTCTACTTGTTTATGACACTTATCTTGAAATTTGAGTACATAAATATTTCCGTTTTTTTTTTTTAAAAAATCTTATTCAGTTTTTAGATGAAAGTCTCCTTGACTTTATAAATGAAGCTTTTTTGGCCCACATATAAAAATAAAGACATATTACTTGGAGCAATATCGGATTCGTAGGCTTTGAAAGTGTAATACTGAAGAGATTTTGAATTGGATATGTTGAGTGATAGATATGGACAGCTAAAAACAGACCGGTTGTATTGATCAGAATAATAGTGTGTAAATAAAAATAATAGAGCTCCTGTCTTATTTTGTTTGTTATGGAATCATGTATGACCTTTAATAGCTCTATTTATTATTATTCACTATCGATATGTTTCTGTCTTGAAATGAAGATTTTTAATAACAATAGAAACATAGGATGTGATTTTAGAGTCTCCTTAAACTTTACACCTGAATATAGCAAGAGTATTTCATGTATTGTATTGTTGCCGCTAAGCACTTTGAGGAATCTAATAAGTGATAATTGTATGTTTATGTTTGTGTATTTATTACTTTTGCATAATTAAAATTTCTTAATATTCCCTCTTTTACATATATCTACCCGATTCAATTAGCATGTCTTAATTTGAGCACTGCCTACACACGTATATATATATATATGGAAGTTTACTATTCTGTATGGCTTGAATAAATAAACGATAATATGAGCTGTTATATACCAAGATATTACTGTTTGTATCACAGCGCCACAGGATCATACTGTTAAATTGATTTAAAGCAAAGAACTATTTGATTTCGGGTACAAACACACGTGCATATCATATATAAGGAACATATCGTTAGCCGATCCCATAATTAATACATAGTGCTATGTCATATAAGAAAAGTGTCTTTCAACTAAACACGGCATCTACATTGTACCAAAATACCGTTCATAAATATTCTAGACTTATATTAGACGCCTTGCAACCTATGTACATTTAGTGTACAGAATTGACACCATTTCATTACATAAATTACAGGCTGGTTTGTTAATATATGACTTGTTATTGTTTTTGGCAATATCTAAGAGTAGTTAAATACTAACTATCCAGTAAACTTATACTTTGTTGTTCTCGTGTCTCCCTTTATATTAATATCAGTATAATTACCAGCAATTATATTAGTATTAGTTAGTTTCAATAAATCAAAGTTTTGACACGGCAAGTGTAGTTTCCGAAGAAAAGGGCCGAAAAGTTACCGTCCTTGGTCTGTGGTAAATAAAATAAAGGAAAGTATAATAAAAATATAAATAACAACTAGGTCCGTCTGCGGAGTTTCCATGGTAATGCACAGAAATATGATAAGGATGGAGATGAATCAGGTCAATACGATTAAATGTTCTCATGTTTTCTACTCTAATTTATACACAGCCGATTGCATTGATGACAATGCTGTAGAACTGCTTTTACCAAACGTTTTAGAGTCTAGTTGCTTAACAAGAGATTTGAGCGAACCTATTGTGGCGGAGTGGGGTGCGGATAACATATTGCATACACTCAACCATTCTCACACTCTCAGTAGCCCAAATGTTGGTGGTATATCGTACGACAACCTTTGCTGGATATTTCAGCATAATTGTTTTGTTGTCTTCTTCTTCAGGGTCTGATAGTAATGGTTTTTCATTTGGTTCTTTGATCACAAAGATTTTCCTGGTAATAAAAATAGTCTGTAGTTGCTATGTTACCTGAGGAAAGAAAAAAAAATGGGGGTGGGAAAATAGGTAAAGCCTCTCTTTGTTGTCGAACTAGAAACCTATATTCATAATCCAAAACATTGGCAAAATATTCCGCTACCTTTTAACCCCTCTTTTTAAGATATCAATACAACTCTTATTTAAGCATTACCAAACAGGATTCCTAGAAAATATATTCATAGTTAATAATGGGAATGTCGATTGTATTAATCATAGATACTACCCAAAAACATAACCTGACAGGCATTGATATAGCGTTTGATCAAAAAAGAGCTTACTACAGAGTTTATCCCACAAACTTGCATCAATATCTTACTAGACTTGGTTTTCCATCAACTTTAATTTTAGCCATAGCAATTTTGTTCTTCAACTCAATATTTGGATTAACATCAGCAGGTACCTTTTGGTTACAGTGAAAAAAAAAAGAAGTCCGTGACAAGATAATCCACTATTTTTCTCTTTCTCTCAAACCTCTCCTTCACAAAATCCTTGTTACCGAACTTCTTGTATTGTTCTCTATATCGAAAAGTTCCTTTCTATTGCTCTAACCTGTTGGCGAGTCACTTCCTATTAAATAATTACCTTATACGGATGATGATATATTATTCATAAGCACATCCCGGAGAGCAGCGTAATGATGTGCTAGCTTCAAGTCTATTGCCATTCTTCAAACGCTCAAATGAATAGATATAAAGCACCTGTCACATAATGGCTTAGTAATGACCAACAGGCATAGAATGCTCATCTCCAAAATCGCAAGCGATATCCATTTGTCCGTTTTGACCCGTTACTCATCCAAGAAGAAAAATCGAGCTTGGAGTACCAAGCCAACATGTACAGCACTCCTTGCCACAAACTTTGATATATTACCTCACCTGCTAGAACAGATCATTCTCTTCTTATATTTAGGTGAGATTCTTCCTTATTTGCTTCGAAAGTATTGTGATATGAGTGGACCGACTTCTCTTCTAGTATTTCCTGGACTACTATCACCTTACATCAACAAATCCAGTGTATTTCCTTTAATTTTTACATACTACGAAAGATTTTTTTTAAAAATCAATTGCTACTTTTTATTGACTGGCTGGTCCACCTTTAATACTATTCTTTTACAGGACTTGGCTGTTACAGCTATACCCAATCCATATTAGCACTTTGCCGATTCTTATTACATGTGACAAAATAAGTGACATGAATGGTTTGATATATATCTGGACCATTAGTAATATATACTGAGGCTGTGAATAAGAGCAAAAGGCGAGCCAGGTCTCGCATCTTTTGATCTGATTGGGCTTCTAGAGCATAATTGACATCTACTTACTTGAATTGTTTCTTATTCACTCATAGTTCCATTGCTATGATATTTTGATTCGGAGTTGGTCTCTTTCTTTCTATTTATCTTCTAGACTCCTTCTCATCGTTACTTAATAGATATTTCCCTTTCCTCTGGCAATAACAGCTGTTTTCCAGATCCACCAAATTGTCGCAAACAGAAAGAGAGATCCGCACACGCATACAACCTTTCGTACGCCAAATTCCAGATCCAAGAGTCCAGATCCCAGATCCCATATCCTAAATATTTGTTCCAGATCCCAACAACTTTCCGGTAAAAAAAAGATATACGATCTGGTGACGTTTAATTCATAGCAAGGTTCCCTATGCAACAGACAGCGACTGTTCGATAAGATATAATTATTGTAGATAGATCCATATTGTGCTTTTTATAGCCACCTTAGAAGATGGTGAGCACACCTGTTGTAAGAATACGCTCTCTAAAAAAAAACATGCTTCTCTCTAGTTTGAGCAACTTGTTCTTTCCTTTTATTTTGAACCAACTTTCAATATATGCAACACTAATATGTCCACACATACATATATATATATAGACAGTTTTTAGGATGTATCTTAAGTGTCGTTTAGAAAGCTCTCTTTCAACACATATTTCATGTTACCCACCCTTTATAATCAATCGAGTCGCAGCTAGTTTTCACTCTGATTATTAAAAGGCTATTTAGGTACTACAGCATAATCGATTGTATTCAATTAAGCCTCTCGGATATATAATACCCTCAAATAAAAACAAAATACAAAAATATTAATAATAGTAATAATAATATGTCAATTGTTCGTGGTTACTGTATAAAAAAAATAGACAAATAAGATTACAACAATTTGTATTACTTTATTTGGTATCACCATAGCAACAAGAAACTTTTTTTTTAATAAAAAAGAAAAGAAAAGAAAAGAAAAGAAAAACTTATTAATCTACCTAATAAAAAGGTCCATTTTTTTATGGTAGCTAATTCGCCACCCGTTTCTGTATCAGTGGTCTGTGTGCTTGTAATAAAATATGAAAAATAATTTTCCCTTTTCACCCTCTTTCTCTCTCTCTCTCTCTCTACAAGTAAATTATTATAATTATTATTATTTTTCGGATGATTCATAGTTTCTATGTCGGACCAGACCGGACAAACAAAAAAACGTGGTTTAGTTTTGTGAGCGTAGAAACAACTCAATACGGATTTATATACTTGATTCCTGACACATCTTGGATCAAAGGAACTAAGAAAGTACTTTTTTGTCAAATAGCTGATTAATTCGTACCGTCTTTGCTTAATTGTATTTTGTTTTTTGAAATATAGAAATATCCATTATGATCATACATGTCAGATATGTACAAGTGTCAATGAAAGTGTGTGCTTATTTATTGCGATTTATTAACAATAAAAATAACGATGAGATTGACATTAAGATTAACTGATAAATGACTTGTATAAATTCCAAGAGTTTCTTATATTTTACCTTTTTTTTCTTTTTCTTAATCCAAAAAAAAATTGCTGTAAAATGCCTTTTTTTGGTTATGTACTTACCAAACCTTTAGCCTTAATTGCTCATTATTGATTGTTCTCCTTGGCAAAATGGAAGACTAGGTATATTCTATTATAAAAACTCACGTAATAAAATAGAGGTTTGGATCAATATGTCCCGATAAACCGGTACTTTTGATATCCAATAGTAAAAAATCAAAGAATCAGAAAAAAAAATCACACACTTGGATTTACATTTATATCTATATTCACATTCACATTCCCATTCACATTAATTTAGTTCTTTGTCTTGACATCGAGAAATACAGGGTTTAATTTTCACAAAATGTGTGGGGGCAAAATCACAGTGACACCAAAAACATCTCCTCCTCCCCAAAAACAATTGAGTTTAAGAAGCCTGGATTATTCACCCTGACTTATATTATTATTATTATTATTATTATTATTATTATCATTTTACTTTACTGCTTTGATTTATAAGTTTCAAATCACACCACACTTTTCTTACCTTTGTACTTGTACCCTGTCTAATGAACGGTTGCCACGATATATGGCTAGGGAACAATACGACTTGGATACCAAATTAATGATAATATTATGCCATGCTATACCATGCTATGCCATGCTATGATATACTGTAAATCTATACATATATCTATAAACACGTGAAAATAAATAAAATAAGAAACAAAGTTGTGTATTCAGTACTCCAGGTCTTTGTAGTTTTACCCTGATTTCAGAATTTTTTTTTATGGTTTGCCACCCACTTCTTCTCACTTGAACACCGTAACAAAAGAAAAGAAGAGAATTTCATACAAAATTATGACTGGATTTCAACCCAAATATGTTATTATATATAAATATATATATTTATGTGTGTTCTTCGTTATTCTAATTTACTAATTAAGTAAATAGTTTAGATGAATGACACGTAAACAAAATATCCATTTTTAGGTTATAGACCATTATGTAGCTTTTTATTCAAATAAATAAATAGATATGTATATCTGCTATATGTATATATGATCTATCCGGGCTATTCTCGATCATCTTCAAACAGCACATACTGATTTGTCTAGTGGTACAATTGTCTTATTTGGCTAAGTGACACTAAACCAACGAGTTTAAATCCGCCATTGCCCCCCCCCCCCCTTTTTTTTTTTTCTCCTCATAGTAGCAATGCTTGAGAGAAGCAAAGAGCAAAAAGAAAGAAAAGGAAAAAGGTTCAGTAACATGAGTTAGAATTTTATATACGTACATATTTAAAACAACCTTAAATAATGTTAATATATACATGCAAAATAAAAGTATACAAATGTATGCGGCGGTTTTTCCGGGTCAGCTTTCTCTTTCTCTTGGTACAGATGTAAAAGGAAAAGCGGTCACCAGCACATTGAAAGGGGGCCTTCTTAGTTCCTTCCTTCCCTTTTTATATTTTATTTTTACAGTCTTATCTTTCTCTGGTCCTTTGTATCGTATATCATTCTTCTTCTTTTCAAAACCAATATATATATATATATACTTCTTTACCTTTTCTTACAAAATAAAAACCAAAAAAAAACAAAGAAAATCTAAACCTATCAAATGAGTTCGCCAGCCAACCAGGGCTCACATCAGCCCCAAAACATGGGATACAAACAACCTTATCAAAACGAATACCATTCTTCTCATGGTAATTTCCCCGGAATCCTACCAATGCCAGCACCTTACCCAAAGCCAATCGACATTCATCGTGTAAAGCGCACACGAGCAAAACGAAGCTGTGACATGTGTAGAAAAAAGAAGACCCGATGTGATGTTGATGTCAATAAACCTTGCACGACTTGTCGAACTGCCAAAACGGAATGTCAATTCATCATTGAGCAAAAGAAGCGTGGTCCTGCAACAGGGTAATTAAATGAATTACCTTTGAATTTTATTACTGTTTTAACCAATCTTTATATATTATTAATATTATTATTATTGCAGGTCTTATGTAGAAGCTTTAGAGTCTCGATTGAGACGCATGGAAACGCTGCTAGAAAAGATGGCTACTTCAAAAGGAGCCGAGTCTGAAACGAATAGCTGTAGTAGTCCCAAACTAACATTTGCTAACTCGCCCACCAAATCGCCATCACCATCGCCAAACGACGCAGGATCCCCGAACGATAGAGGATCGCCCGGAAGAGGCCCATCCTGCGAACGAGACCAAATCCACAAGAGTACATCAATATTAAACCTAACTCCATGTGAGGATGACCCCCAGCGCCGACCCTTCAACCCAGGCGACAGCACAGACATGATCCCAATTGTCTTGGGACGGAACCTATATTCATCCGAAAAGACCTTTAATCCGGCCAATGCATCGACTTCAAACGAGCTATCCCAGCACATGAACGCACTAACGATCACAGATTATGACAGGACACGTTACATCGGCGCCAGTTCTGGATTACACATGTTAAATCAGGAGCTACTCCAGTCCAACAAACGCCATCGGCTAGTAGACCACCCATCTTGGATAGTTCAAAAGCTAAATGACGATGTTGATGAGCATGTAATCATGAAGACCGAGGAAATTAACAAGGCCAAAAATCACAAGAGACTACCACTCGTAGTCGAGCGGTTTTCGTTTTTTGAGGATATCCCAAACATGACACAAGAATTAGCAGATGCAATGGTACACCAGTGAGTTTCTTCTTCTATTATTATTATTTTTTTTTTTTATTATTTTGTTTTATTTATATTGTTTCTTAATATGGATTCAAGATTTTTTATTGTTTTGTGTACACTTTTGTTGGTACTCTCTTTGTCTGTCCACCCCCAAGAATAATTATAATTATATATTAATACTTTGTTTTTTGGCTTCTTTTTTTTTTGGTGCTTTGAAAATAATTTTGATTTTAATAATAATAATATAGCTACTTTACGCATGTGCATGCTTACTGCCCCATCCTGAACAAAATAGGATTCTTGGAACAATATTACTACCACAATCCAAACCCGCCGGATGAATACTTGCTTTATGCAATATGCGCAATCGGAGCCCGCTTCATCAATTTTGAGTCTCAAATTGATTTGAGAGAGTATTGCAACATTTCCACAGAAGATCTCAGAACCTTACAGGTCACGCTTTTGACAAGAGCCCGCGAGATCCTTGGAGTTGTCTACAAGAGATCCAGAGTTGGGTCTGTCCAGACACTCCTTATCTTGACCATGTTTGTGGAAGACAGTGATGATGATGCAGAAGACACCAGTCATTGGTAAATTATTCCACAACAATATCAATATCAATATCAATATATATTGTTGTTTGTTTGTTTGTTTGTGTTTTTTGTGTCTAATTGCTTCAATATTAATTGATTTAGGTTCATTACTGGCATGGTAAGCATTTGAATTCATCTATTTAATACACACAATCAATCATTCGGCTGATTTTCTCACCAAAATCAAAACCAAAATCAAAACGAACAACCACAACAAAAAGGCTATTCGAATGGTAAGTACCCCAGCTCCCCCCCTTTTGTTATTTGTTGATTTTGATAAACAGAAACACAAACAAACAAACAAATAAACAAACAAGACCATTACAGTAAAGTAAATTGTAATACGGATTTTTTTCTTTTGTGTGTGATTATTTTAGGCACAAGACCTTGGCTTACACAGGAATTCTGGGAGATGGCAGATTCCTGAACACGAAATCGAACTTCGCCGTCGTATCTGGTTTGCTGTCTACGCAATGGATAGATGGGTAATATATAAACATTTAAGTATAAAAATATAAACATGTTACTGATATTTTTACACACATTGAAACAAAAAGGTTGCTGCAGAAATGGGTCGTCCTATTACTATCCTAGATCACGAATTTGACGTCGAACTTCCAACTCCATACGAAATTGAAACAACACACCGTACACCGACTTGTAGTACACAGCATATGGACTATAAACCAACTCTCATATGCGAGGCCGAAAAAGCCATCAAGGAAAAACGGCCCATCTACGATCCGTTCTTGTACTCTGTCACCCTTTCTCAAATCCTTGGCCAGATCCTTGTCGGCCTATACTCTCCAAAGGCGAAACATACCGGAAGACGCAATGCAAGTCTGGTAGCCTTTCTGGATTCTAATCTGAAGAACTGGAGGATCAATTTGCCTCCAAGTATCAGAATTGATTGTAGTGCAGGTGAATCTCTGAACTTGATTGCAGGTGAGCGCAATCCTCACAATCTACTATTACTATTACTATTACTATTACTATTACTATCATTACCATGATCATTACCGCTATCATTATCTTTATTGTTATCGTTGAATAACTTACCTAGTAATAGGCATGCTAAATATGTGTTACAATTGTGTTCTCATACTCCTCCATCGTCCGTTCATTGTCAAGGATGAAAATGAGAATATGACATCTGCATTTCAGTCCCTGAGTACATGTACAGCCGCAGCCGGCCAACTTTTAGATGTAGTAGAGCAAATGGAGTGTGAAATATTCCAGTCAATTCCATGGAGTATAGCTGTATAGTAAGTAAAGTTGTCCTTTTTTCGGCTTTATTCATTTGACCTACAGTGTTAACTTAAATCAACCCTAAATTTAACTATAACTATAACCATAACTATAACTTTTGTTTACTGACTACTGACTTCAAATGATAAATAGTTCCATTTTTCAAGCAGCAATCATATTTTTGCACAATGCAAAGGGGGAAAATCCTTATATTAGTATCGATGGCACAAAGAACTTGAAACGATGCTCCAGATTGTTTCAAAGAGATATCAACATTAGTTCGACCCGAATTGCAAAAGTTCTTTCGTCCTTGGTTGCCACCTTTTCTGTGTTTACAGACGATGAGGATATGTCTGAATGCGACGATACGAATTCTGACGATCCAGATCTAGGCAACAAAAGACAACTGGTAGTCAACAATTCGCAGCAAACCCAATTCCGGAAAAAGCGTAATTCTTCTCAACAGCTAAGAGAGAATCAAGCAACAACAGGAGCAGGAGGAAGGAATTCTACTTTATTATCATCAACAAAAAAGCCAAGCATGTCATCACTACCATTAGCATTGAAAAGTTCTTATGCCGGCGATGAAAGTTCTGTGTCAAGTGAAACTCACTCTCATGGTTCACCTCATCATTTAGAATCCTCACCTGAACCAGCTTCAAGGCATTCACTACAATGTCCAAGAGACGACTATCGATTCCCGCATGTTTCTGTCGACAGCCTTTCTGCTTCGACGGCATTTTCAAGTACACAAAACAACTACTCATCGAATAGTGCTAGTGGAAATAATTCACCGCGAATGATGGGCTCACAATATTCGGCCCAATCGCTCGATCCTGGAATTAGACCTGAAGACGTGTTCCTTACTTCATTATCCTTAAGCCTGGGAAATGATATTGAGAACAATCACCAACAAAAACAGCAACAGCAACAACAGCAGCTACAACAACAACAACAGCAGCTACAACAACAGCAGCAGCAGCAACAACAACAACAGCATATCCAAATGCAAATGCAAAATCAAGAAACACCCAATTATGCTCAATTTCCTTGTGATCAACCTAACAGTAGACTCTCCATGTCACCATCAACTCATTCAGTCTGTCCAATTCCAGATAACAACAATAATGATAGCCATAACGCATCATCATTTTTTCAGCGTGCAGCTCAAAATAGTCTTTACACTAGTGAATTGCTGGGGAATCCGTCAAACCATGAAGTATCGACATCATTAAATAACTCAAATAATGGACCTAGACCAGGACAAGGGTCAACGTTAACACCAACACCAATGCCAACACCGACTTCATCACTTTCTACATCGTATCCATTCTTGACTTCCATGATGACAGACACACCTGATCCACAGTTTGATATCGACTGCCTAAATTCCCAGGTTCCTTTATGGGATTTACCAAGTGGCGTTACATGGGATGAATGGGATTCTTTTATAAAGTCTAATATACAGGGGAATGGATCTAAAAGGTCCTAAGAAAAAAGAAAAAACAACCAAAACAGATATGGAGGAGGATGGGGTATGTATGCATATATGCGTATGCGTATGTATGTATGTATGCATATATGCCTGTATACAAATGGAAAATTCAATGCACAACTTCTTTTTTTTTTCTTTTCTTCTTTTGCATTCATAACTAGATAAGATACATGCACAACTCACAGCACACAGAACACAGAACACAGCATACAACATACAACGCACACCAAACACCAAACACATGTACACATTATACATTATACATATACTATAAAGACTTGTCAATAAACACAATAAGCCATGATAGTGAAGAACTAATTAATTAATCAGTGCAATAAATAAATAAGCAAAGAAAGAAAGAAAGAAATAAAGGAAGATATGCACAGTATTATGTACATATATACAGATATATTTATACAATAAATATATTGATTTAAATAAATAAATCAATCAAGGGTTTAGCTTGAATTATGATTGTATGCAATGAGTGCAGTACAGGACAATGAAGTTACAGGGTAGTGAAGTGAAGTGCAATGTATAGTATATATATATATGGGTGTGTGTGTGCATTGTTTTTCTTTTATCTTGGCTTCTTTACTAAGGATCCTTCACCAAATGAGGTCCGTTTGAACGATACTTGCTTTGATCCTTGAGATAACCTTGAGTTTCTGGTTGCAGATGTTGATGGAGTTGGTTTTTTACGATTTTGGGATCGAGAAGGTTCAATATCTATAAGAAAAAATACCAAAAGAAGACGGACCATTTCGTTTTAGATATACACCATTCAATTCCATATGTTTCTTTATCAGTTACACGATAGCTTGTCCATCTTCAAGATATTGTTCATACCAGTCTTTTCTATTGGTCGTTTTTTTGTTGGACTAGATGTCTCTCGAGACTTGGCTTGGTCTTCCTTTATTATTTGAGCAAGAAAAAAAAACACACACACACATAGTTAACAGAATGATAAATGGTTTGTAAGTTCATTTGATAACATTTATATATTGCCTCAACATTACAAGTACTTACTGCCTCTTTTCCGTGCCAGTCTGGATCTTCTAAAAGACGCTTTGTGTGCTCTGTTTGGGACAATACAGCAATCCATCTGTCAAGCAATTGCTCTGATTCATTTACTGTTTCTGCCAGTTCCTAGAGAAAATTTGTACATTAATTATATATAATTATATGGTTATCACATATAAATATATAGCTATTTTTGTCAAGAAATAAACCTAGTAGCTTTTAATATATTTATTTATTCTTACCTTGATGTGTGTACTGCTTTTTCCAAAGTTTTCAATCACTTGTCCCATCACACGATTGATACCTTTGATTGCTTCATATTCGTGCCTCCGTTGTGTATTGATATGAGGTGGGTTTGAAGGATCTTCAACTGGAGGTTGGGTATGGTCCATTGTGCGGTAGAGTAAAGTCGCACGTCGATCTGACGGAAGTAAATTGTTCTTTCTTAGAGCATGGTTAGATGAATCCTCTCGAGATTTAGCATTAGATTCGTCTTGATTCATGTTGTATTAAATAGTGGATTCGTATGATGAAATTTGGGCATAATCAATTTTTCAATTTTTTGTGCACACACACATAGATACACGCATATCTCTCTCTCTCTAGAGAGAAAGAGGTACTAAGCCTCAGATTCTATTGGCTATATATATATCCAGAGCCAGCTCTTTCCGATCCCCCAAACAGATTATTCTTGTCCTATACGAATTTGAGTGAGTGCTATCATCAACCTTATATTACCATTACCATTATTATTATCATTATCATTATCATTATTCTAATAGAAGTAGTATTGATATACCTATAATACCAAAGAGTACAATGAGTATCCAAATGTAGAATATCAAATATAAACAGAGACATAAATGTATATTAATTGATATTAATTGATATTTACTAAATAGACGATTTTGGGTTGTTTAGCCTCATATTTCGATTTCTTTTATACATATATATATATATATATATATGTATCTATGCATATTTATATAAATTTATATATACATATATACGAAGAATTATAACCGATTGCACAATCATTAACCTTGGTTATTTTAATATGTATATTAGGATTTCCCTTTTTTGTGTGTACAAAGAAGTGTCTCTGTGCCTCTCCTTCTCTATATATACTTTTATGTCTGTGTATGAATAATACTTGCTACATAGTATTCTGTATAAAGATGGTCATATTTATTTATTAGTTTCATTTATTCATTTCATTCATTCTTTGTTGGCGTAGATTAAATATGTCTTTTTCTCTCATTTTTGTTTTGTTTTGTTTTGTTTTGTTATTTTTTTGTGAATCCATTACAGGGTTGAACAAAGCTTCGGTTCTGAGCCGCCGTGGTTGGACGGATGAGGACCAAATAGAAATAAGTGATTATACAGTGCAGGAGTCTGCAAAACTAAAAGTAAAAGTAAAAGTGAAATGAAATGAAATGAAAATAAAACTGGTGATCGCCACTTGTAACATCTTATGGATACTTTGTTCTACCAAGGCCAATAAAATAAATATAAAATGGTCAAGTTGAGATATTAATACTGTATTACTAATGTCTTTGCCAAAATGAACAAGATTCTTTTGATTTTTGGTTCATAAATTCTCTCTGGCTTTTGTACATTAATTATAAGAGGAAAAAAGCTTCTTTAAACTAATTAACCCAAATGGAAATATTAGTGACAATCGATCAATTGAGGAGAGTAATAAAAAAAATCCCATTCTCTTTCTCACACACATAATACGTACAGTACATGATTATCCAACAATTCGATTTTTGGTTGAATTTTGCTTAATAAATAAATGAATAAATAAATAAATAAATAAATAAATTTCCATATAATTCTATTAAGCAGAATAATAATAGTAATAGTATTAGTATTAGTAGTATTATATGTGCTTCACAATACAGATCAGAAATATATACATCTGTACTCACAAATATTCCCTTTTTCTCTATGCTTTCTCTTTCGCTCTCTCACTGCTTGGCTTAAGATTAACGGGATTCAAATCACACATCAACTCCGCCATTACAGCACTGATGTAAATGATCATTTATACAGAATTATTATAAAAAGACCGTTGCCTTCAAAAAACGACTTAACAGAAAAAATAAAAAAAAAACTCCCTTTTTATCCCTCATCATTTCCTCTCTCTCTCTCCTCTCTCTCTCTCTCTTTCTATCTATCTAGCTCTCTTTGTTCAATAGCTTCTTTATACTCATCGCCTTCCTAGATTATTGATTTTAGTCTTTTATTGATTTCTTTTTAATTTTTCATTCTTCTTCTTGTTAACTTTTCTTCTTACCTTACACGCGATCCCACGCGAAATTGAATCCTTTTGAAGATGTCTGATTCAGAAGATGATAAACCTCTTTACAAGAGAGTTGCCCCAAAAGCCCCAACTCGTACGTATTATCTTATATTTCTTATAAAATTATATACATAGATACCTATATACGTATATATATATATATAATTTCCAACCAACCAACAGACACACACACACACATATATATATATATAAATATATAATCATAATCCTAATTAAAATTATAATTAATATATATTAATAATTTATATTTACATTTGTATTTTGCATTTGTGTTTTGTAATATATAAATATAAAATATTATTCAATTCTGTAGCAATTCAAACACCAGTAAAGATCGAAACACATGATCAAGCCTTTCCACAAAAACCTACCAATTCTTCAGCTGATGGTTCAAAGGTTGCAAATGTCAAGCGATCAAATGATCGCCCTGTAAAGCGCAACGTAAAACAAGAAGCCGACCAAGATAACACCCCATTGGTACGTTATTCTCCTGGTGATTTATAAACACATAAATACATACGTACATACATACATACATACATACATACATACATACATACATATACATGTATGTGTGTATGTAATTCAAGCGGCTGGCCATATTTACTTAAAGCAAGGAGCACATTTTAATATTTTGAATGGAATATTAATAACAACAACGATATTATTCGATCTTAGGCAAAGAAGCGTAAACAATCAAACGGAACTACTGTCAAGAAAGAGGTACATAACTCTTTATTTTTTCTTTATTTGTATTTTCTTTTTTCTCATGATTTCAATTTAATTTTTTATAGTCTAAACCAGTCAAGAAAGAAACCTTGGCTGATACCACCTCGGCTGCTGCTTCTCTCAAGCGTTCTGTGTCTTCTACTACTTCCCAAAAAGCTACTACTGCCAAAAAAGCCAAGACTGCCGAGCCAGCCGTAAAGGAAACAAAGAAATCCAAAAAAGCCAAAGAAGAGGAGGAAGAGGAGGTCTACAGATGGTGGGAAGAAGATTCCCAAAAGGCCGAAGATGGTGATGATAGTATCAAATGGACTACCTTGGAACACAATGGCGTTTTGTTCCCACCAGAGTATGTCCCTCACGGCGTCAAGATGAAGTACGACGGAAAGCCAATCACACTCACTCCTGAAGCCGAGGAAGTTGCCAGTTTTTTCGCTGCTCTTCTGGAAACAGATCACGCCAAAAACCCTACGTTTCAAAAGAACTTTTTCAGAGATTGGCAGGAAGTTTTGAAACAGGATCCAAGGGTAAGAAATAGTGTCTATATATACAGGTGTATATACTTGCGCTTGTTGTTGTGCATATTTATATATTTGTGTGCTATAAAACCTCGAACAAAAAAGTCGTTCACCCCACCCACTTACTTACACACTCACTCTCTTTTCCCTTTATATAAAAGAACCCTGAGATCAAAGAATTCGACAAGTGTGACTTTAGACCCATCTGGGAAAAGTTTGAATTGGACAAGGAAAAGAAGAAGCAGGCAACAAAGGAAGAGAAGCAGGTGTGGCTCATATTTTATTTTAATTCTTCCATTTTCTGTTGGTTTTGCTGTTACTAACATGACATTATTTTAGAAAGCAAAAGAGGAGAGAATGAAGACCGAAGAGCCATTTTTGTATGCATATGTCGATGGAAGAAAAGAAAAGGTCGGAAACTTTAGAATCGAACCTCCAAGTCTCTTCCGTGGTCGTGGTGATCATCCCAAGACTGGCACATTAAAGGTATAATAGACAAATATTAATGTTAAATATTAAATATTAATTATAGTAGTAAAATCAGTTAGTTAGTTAGTTAGTTAGTTAGTTAGTTAGTTAGTAGTAATTTTTTCGGTACTCTATCTATTATTTTATATGTTCCTGTGTGTGTGTGTGTGTGTGTGCATGTATATGTGCTTGTCTGTATGCCCGCGCGCGTGCATGCGTACTTGTATGCATATCTGTGTGTATGTCTGTGTGTTTCTGATGTGTCTGTGTTTGTGTCTGTGTATTAAATTATGATAGAAACGCGTTACTCCCGAACAAGTCACTATAAACATCGGTCACACTGCCAAGGTTCCTGAACCTCCAGCAGGTCACAAATGGGCTTTAGTTGCCCACGATCAAACAGCCACTTGGCTCGCAACATGGAAAGAGAATGTCAATGGCTCTTTCAAGTATGTCTTTTTGGCAGCTTCCTCGGCATGGAAAGGACAGAGTGATATGCAAAAGTTTGAAAAGGCTAGAGAATTAAAGGTAAACCAAAAAAAATACACGTATAATATATATATACAAGCAAACATTTACACAATATACTAAATACAAAAGCAATTCTTTCATATATATTTATACACATTCTTGTAGAAATATGTCAAGAAGATTAGAGAAAATTACACTGCTGAGTTAAGAGATAAGCTTAGTGAAACCAGACAACGTGCCACTGCCATGTATCTCATCGACAGATTTGCTCTGAGAGCCGGTAACGAAAAGGGTGATGACGAGGCTGACACTGTTGGCTGCTGCTCTTTACGTTATGAGCATGTTGATCTTATTCCACCAAACACCCTCAAGTTCGATTTCCTTGGTAAGGATTCGATCCGTTACGAGAACTCTGTCGATGTGGATATTCAGGTGTTCAAGAACATTAAGATTTTCAAGAAACAAGTCGGTCCTGGCCACATGATTTTCGACCGCTTGACGGTAAATTATTGAGATATATATACACATACAAAAAGAGATAAAGTGGAAGAGATAGAGAGAGTATATCAGACACTTATTATTATTTTGTTATTGGAATTTAGACTGTCGGTTTGAATAAGTATCTCAACAGCTGCATGAAAGGCTTGTCTGCAAAGGTCTTCCGTACATACAATGCATCACACACTTTTCAGCAACAGTTGGATAAGTTGACTGTGCCAACCGACCCTATTTCCGACAAGATGCTTTCTTACAACCGTGCCAACAGAGAAGTTGCTGTTCTGTGTAACCATCAACGTACAGTTTCCAAATCTCACGCACAACAGATCGAAAAAATCAAGGACAAGGCAAGTAATTTTAGGATTTTTTTTTCATGAACCCAATTAAGTTGATCGTCAAACTAACAAATGTCATTTTTTTCTTGGTGTATTGTATGTAGATCCGGGCACTTAAATATCAAAATATGAAGCTCAAAAGACAGATTCTTACTTTGGAGCCTGCTTTGAAAAAGAAGAAGCCAGAACTCTCTGCAGAGGATCCTGATCTGACCGAAGAATGGATGATTGAATACGAGGCTAACCTTGTGGAAAAGGAGCGGGAAAAGATCAAGCAGAAGTTTGAGAAACAAAACGAAAAATTAAAGGCAGATGGTGAAAAGCCTCTGCCGGAATCCGAGTTAAAAGAAAGACTCAAGGCAGCAAATGAAATGGAAGCACGTCTCAAGAAAGAACGCAAGACCGGAAAGGTGGCTTGCAAGCCAACCATGAATGTAGAAAAGCTAAAGGCTGCTATTGAGAAAACGGACGCCAAGATTAAGATGACCATTGTTCAAGAAACAGACAAGGTAAATAAGTATAAAAATATTTATATGTGTATTTTCTCTTTATTTCTTTAATGTTAATGATATATATATATAAAAAAGGAGGAAAACAAGGAAATTGCATTGAGCACGTCCAAGATGAACTACATTGACCCTAGAATCAGCGTTGCATGGTGCAAAAAATATAACGTACCACTGGAAAAAGTGTTCAGCAAGACACTTATTGAGAAGTTTAGATGGGCTCAGAATATTGATGATTCATGGGTAAGTTATTTCTTTATTATTTCTATACTGTAACCTTAATTTTAATTTCTCACTTTACGTATCTTGTCGGTTTTTTTTTATATTAGAAATTCTAAATCCTTTAATTCAGCAAGAAGAGAGAACGAACCAAAAGAAATGAAAAAGAAAAAGTGAGAGAAAAAAAAAGAGGGGCAATGAAAGACAAAAGACCCAAGAAATTTTTGCTGTAAAAGAAAACAAAAGAACCAAAAAAAAAAGAAAAAACCTTTTGGATTTAACAAGCATTTATCATACGATTATAAAGGTTGGATTATTAACAAGAAAAAGAAAAACAGGCATATAATTCACATTTAATCCTCTGGAAAAAATTACATGAGAATTGTTATAAAGAAATTATTACAAATCAACAGATTTACAATGAATGAATGTGTGCAAGGGAATTATAGGAGGAGTGAGTGAGAAAATGTGCTTGTGAACGAATAAATGAATGTAGGATTTGGTGTATATTATACATGGTGTATTTTTATATATTTTTTTAAAAATATATATATACAGACGAAAAGAAGAAGATTTTTGCATGGTGTCGAATTTGTAAACTTTATCCAAAGCACATGTGGGCTATGGAATAAAACGATCAAATAAGATTTTTAAATATGAAGTAAAGAAGAGGGAAGGAAAGAACTAAAAGAAAGAAGAGGGTTTACATTGGGCATAGAGGCCAGGGATGTTGATGTGTACTATTATTATTATTACTCTTGTCCTCGTTTTGATTTGGCAATTGAGTGGAAGATGTTTTTATAGGTGTAGATGTCGATGTAGAGAAGCCTTGTTGCATTTCTCCTGGTAAAAAGTAGGCGGCCCAGTCGTCGAACTCAATACTACTTGGCACAGACCAGAACGGATTATCTGGTCGGTTACGGAAGAATGTGTTTTCTAAATTATTGGCGGATGAAACGATTGGAGCTTGGAATAAATGAGGTTGCTGCATAGAATACATAGAGCCAAAGTCTGCTGCATTGTTAGAATTTGGCAATCGTTGTTGCTGTTGTTGTTGTTGTTGTTGTTGTTGTTGTTGTTGTTGTTGTTGTGGTTGATTTTGGTTTTGGTTTTCATCCACGCTTAGTTGTTGTTGGACTTGTGGTGTTTGATTAGTCGTGGAGTACGTATTTGAATCTTGTTGCCATGGCGTCTGGAATCCATCCATTCCAGTGCTGTCTAATCCAAACATAAATTTATCGGAAAAGCTGGGTGCCATAACCAAGCCGTTCCCTAGGTTGTTTTCAGATCGATGTTGCTGTTGTTGCTGTAACTGCTGTTGTTGCTGTTGCTGTAACTGCTGCTGATGTTGTTGCTGCAATTGTTGTTGTTGTTGCTGCAATTGTTGCTGATGCTGTTGTTGTAATTGTTGTTGGTGTTGGTGTTGCTGCTGCTGCAATTGCTGTTGCTGTAATTGTTGCTGTGGTTGGAGCTGGGACTGTTCTTGTCGGTTGACTGAAAGGCTTTCAAGTGGAGTGAACAACTGTCCTGGCAATAACCCAAATTGTCGTAGTATGTGAGGATCAGTGTCTAAAACATTATTTGCAGAAGGACCTTCTGCTGCCATCGACACAGCTAAGTTCAATAAAAAAAATACAAATAGACATTACGTTGATTAATCAAAATTGACACAAATTGAATTGAATTAAATGTAAATCTACAAAAATATGTGCCTGTTGTTTTACCTTGAGTATTATTTTTTTGCAGTGTAGGATAAAGTCCATTTATCCAATCGCCATAAACAGCTGATGAACCTGACCCTGCACTACTGGGTCTTTCTACAGATGTTTCCATTGGGGATACTGAAACACTGATCTGACCATGAGGCGAATCTCCTAAAACCAGTTTGGTTAAAATATTTCCGTAACCCGTCTCCTCATTAAAAGAAGAAGAATAGGTCCTAATTTTTATCCTATATTTCTCTCTATCCAGGTGCATGTTTTTTTTTTGTACGCACGCACGCACGCACGAGCACATACATTAAATTATATAGGAATTTCATGTAATTTCATAAATCGGTTATATTTCACATATTCATATATTTTACCTGTGCTATAGTCATTTTGACTCTCTGAGCTACCACGTAGCATATGTTTTCGTTTTTGATTTCTTTTCCTATATGTGATACGTGTCTTTTTAGGCATATTTCCATCTTGTGCCGCTCTCTCTTCTTGGTCCGATAGATCATGGTCGTTAAATGGAATTTTATGAAAATCCATCAGTTGTTTCAGGATATTGTAGAGACGTTCGGCCGAAGATGTCATCTTTGATAATCGCTTGATTACCAGGACAGCTCTTACCAGATTTGCCCTTGCAACCTCTGATACAATACTGTCCGGATTGGCTGCATTGTATATGTGAATCACAGCAGCTGTAAAAACTGGATAGATAGCAAAGTTCCAAGACACCAAAAGGAAATCTCGATAGTGCATCTTTTTGGCAATGTCAGCACAGCGAGTCGCAGCACTTGTACAAATACTGAGTGAAGACAGTGAGGACCTAGTCTTTTGCTCTCCATCTTTTTCAATAAATGGCCGATGAAGTAATATAAGTAGAGTACAATATGAAAGGTATATTAAGCCTATATACACAATGTTAGTCTACATTATAACTTTTATTTTTTAATTAATGGGATGATCTATTTGAACCGTTTAGTTACCTGACATGGATAGCAGAGGTGTCTGTCCTCTGCTGTCAAGACGGTGTACATTAACATTTGATATCTGAAGGGCAGGAGGAAGGGCAGATTTCCACTCGGACAGCACACCGTCAAGGTATGAGATAATAGAATCACTTCCGTGTAATGCACTGTGTTTCTTGGCTTTAGGCGTGTACAGACCTTGAAGGACTTTTCCGAGTATCTCTGACAGTTTGACTAGCTGTACAAAGGGTTGGTAGATCGGTATCTTTTCTCCTTTGATTTTGCGCGCTGCGCCTGTGTCCAGAGAAGGGAATCTTGGACCATCTTCATCACCTGTTTCAGATTTGTCAGGTGTGTCCATGACTTCATCCCACGATGCGGCCTCACAAGGATACTCTTCGTCACAATCCTTTTTAAATTGGAAACAATTGCAAATTGTTATTGTTTTTAAGAATAAAATAAAAGTCAAAATAGCAGCAGTAAATAATAATAATAATAGTAGTAGTAGCATTAGTAGTGGTAGTAGTAGGCATACTACGGTATGCGCTTTTAGCTTTTAGCTTTTAGCTTTTCTTACCTCGTCAAATATAGTTTGAGGCCTTCCAGTACTAGCCGATGACCACTTGTCCATAATATAGACTGCCCACCATACTCGTTTTCTAGTTTCCTTTTCACTTTCAGGGATGTCCCATTTTTCACTTGACCGATGAAGACCAAGATCTTGAGCCTAAAGATACGTTTAATTTTACGTCGGCCTTGAATTGACTGGATAAAAATGTGTTACCATACGAATAGCCTTTTGATGTAGAAGGTACACAATATATATATATATATATATGTTAGAGGAAATCACAGAATAAAAAGAACAAATTAGCATGTGATACAGTTGTATTGGTCTTTAAGCGTATCCTTTTGACTTTTTTCTTCTTCCTTTTTGTCTTACCGCCGAATTTAATAGCCACCCACTCGTCATTTTTTCATCCACACTTGCACGATGATTATGACCAACAACTATTGCCTGAATTGTAGATATACATGGATTGTATCTTCCTTTGACGTACACAATCAGGTTCTCGAATAATTTCTCGGACCAGCCTTCTGGAATGGGTTTGTCGTCGCCGTATTCTGGAGGAGCTTTGTCACCAAACAGTTTACACATCTCAATATATCGTACGGCCGAACCATAGATAGCATTTAGAAGCGGCGCTGAAGGGTAACCACCTACATTTCCTCTGTACTGCTTCAAGAAGAGCTTTTTGTTAATCACTGGAAGCCCAGGGTGTATATAAAGGAAATATCTACACCAAAACAAAGAAAATCGAATACGTATGTGTGTTTAAGAAAGGATTAAATATATTAAAACAAAATACAAAAAGTTTTTCATTGTTGAAAGAAAGAATGTATATATGGATATAAAATAAAAATAAAAATGATAAAGACTTACATCTTCATGAGTCTATCACTCATTTGCTTATCTAACCCTGATACCCTGAAGATCCAATCGTTCATTCCTTTGATTGTTTCGCCCGGTCCCAGCATTCCAAGTTCTCTCAAGATATTTTCACTCAAATGACCATTGCTCTGATCTTCACATTCATAGAATACTAAACTTTGGCCGAATTTACGAATCTGCATCCCAAATTGATTCGAAAATCGAGGGTCTTCAAAATTTATCTTATGGGCCAAGAACGGTAAAGGGCTCATGTCACCAACGAAACGTGTCCGTGCTTCATTGCTAATTGAGGACAGGCCAACAGCAAGTGGCTTCTCGTCATCTTTTGTATCCACGGCAGCCCGTTTCCCCCCATTGTTCTGACCAGTGGCGGGTGACTGTGTAACTGTGGCACTTTTGAAAGAATCTTGGGTTGCCACAATTTTGTCTAAATTTTCTGCCTGCTTCGCAACCTTCTTTTTCGGTTGCCCGTCTTCAGAACCCTCGTTGTCGGACAAACCGCCGAGAATTCGCTCCATTCTCTTTAAGCGATTCTCAAGAATATCAATGTACCTAATTGTCGATATTTTCGCATGTGTGTGTATGTGTGATAAATAAAGAGAAGACAAAAGAAGACAAAAGAAGAGCAGATTAATTAATTAAATAAAATAAGATAAATAATAAAAAGGAAATTCAGAAAAATCAGAAAAAGGAAAAAAAGACTTTTCAAAAGTACAATTTTGGAAATCACATAGTCTTAAATTGACTCTATTAGGAAATACAATTTACCCTTTTGGTGGTCCTCGACGTTTTGCCCTTTTTGTGCGTATGAAATTAGATTTTTATATTTGTATATAACATTTTTTTTAAAAAAAAAAGAAACGTTGCATTTGTAAGTAATTGCTGTCTTTGTTACTATAATTCCAAATGCATCCAAAAAGGAAAGACCAAGATATATATGTATATTGATGTGTCGAAATCGTTACCTGTCGTTGTAAGTACATTCTACGCATGACTGAGTACAGTTTCTGCAGGGTCCACTATTATTATCAGTTGTACATTTGATTTTCTTTCGACGACAAGCATCACTGTAAAAGAAAATGAAAATGAAAGATAAGATATGGCAATTATCATTTGTTTATTAAATAATTAAAGACTAACCATGCTCTACTGATCCGTATACGTTTGGATTCAACAGACTCATTTGATCCTCTATAATTTTGTCCAGTTCCTGGTGCTATGGGTTGTATAGGTCGTGCATAACCCGAGGGGTGATAAGGTTGCTGAAAATATGGTTGTTGTTGAGGTTGGTGTTGAGGTTGGTGTTGAGGTTGAGGTTGAAGTTGAAGTTGCGGTTGAAGTTGTGGTTGAGACTTTGGTTGTAATAGACCATACTCTCGTGGAACTTCCATCTTAAAGTACTTGTCTGTCCTTGCGTATTGCTCTTGTACAGTCGCTTGCGGTGTCAGCTGTGATGCCTGTTGGGCTGGTTGGGTTGGTTGTGATGGTTGGGTTTGTTGAGCTGGTTGGGCTGGTTGTGGTGTATGTTGAATTGTTTGTGGCAAGTGTCGTGTCCAGCGCGTTGGCGTCGACATGAGGAGAAGAGGCGAACGGACAACTTGACAATGAATGCGAAAGAAAGATGAATTCGCAGCTCAGATCTATAAAACAGTAATCTACTTGCCAAAATGTTACAGACAAAAAATAAAAATATAAAAATAAAAATCAGTCGAGCACAGGCAAAAACTGCCTTGTCTATTCCTTTCCCTCCGGCATCGGGGACATATTTTTCCAGCCAATGATTTTTCTTATCCACGTGTCTTCATCGCCAAGCAAAGAATTTGAGAGCCTGATTATTGTGTTTGACAGTCGGCTTGGTTTTTCAAGTAAAAAAGAAAAAAGAAAAGAAAAGAAATGAGAAATAGACTGCACTCAGTTCTCCCAGCCACTTGAAGGAAAGCAAATTTTTCATACAAGTGCTGTACAAGTGCTATACAAGCGCTATACTCCTATAATTTTTATATCTTTCTTATTACTACTACCACTGTTAATTAATATGGCTGGTAAATAATAGCTTTGTACTAGGCAAAGATAAAGACTGCAACATGGGGCTGTACTTTAAAAAATGTGTGTGTGTGTGAATCGGAGGTAGAGAGAGAGAGAGGGAGAGAGAGAGAGAGAGGGAGGGAAGGAGGGAGGGAGGGAAAAGGGGACGGTTTAATTGATCCTTGTTCATTACACTTCCATCAATAGAAATAATGACGCCTGAAGATGTTGTGTTGCAGTTGAAACGCAAGGGCACCTTTGACAGTCTACGTAAACGCCTCTTGTCAGAGTTTCAATCTGCGGTAAGCGCAACGGTCGTCTGTCAATTAATGTACAATTTCATCCTCTCTCTTTCTCTGTGATTCTTTGCCAATCAATAGTTTAATTTATATTTATATATTTTTTTATTTTTATTTTTATTTATTTTACCTGTAAACTTTAGCCTACCGGCCAGAGTTTTCTTGAAAATACAAATGGATTCATGGAAGATATCGTGAAAAAAGATGATTCCTTACTAGACAAAGACCGCACCTCGTTTTACGAGCATGTAACAACTGAACTAGAGAGGTACGATGGTGACCGATGCCTAAATGTGCAAACTCATTAAATCACATTGCAAGAGCCAAATTTTACGATAGTATCCGGGAAGAGATCCTTGAGACATTACTCAAAGATGAGTACTACCAAAAACAAGTAGACGACGCCATTGAAAATGTTATGAGTGAGATGAAACCTACTAGTAGCACTGTGACCGAGACGCAAATACGTTCTGGAAAGGAGGACACGAAATCTTGAATTATTTATTCTTCCATACATTCCATCGAACCATAAGCATTCATACGCCTAATCTTCCCTTTCGATAAACAGAATGAAGAGGGAAGAAAGGTGAATGAATTGATCAAAAAAGAGAAGAAGAGGTTTTCCAAACAAAACAAAGCTAAAACTAAAGAAAAAAAACAGAAAACACATACATATTACATATACATGCATACATACGTACATGCATACATAAATTTATTTATACATACACACACACATAGACAAAAAGAAATAATAGTCTCTTTCACCCACAGCTTCTAGCTCTCAGTGTGAGACTATAGCAAAATGCAAAACAAGACACACAAAGCTTTGTTTAAAGCCCCATCTAGTATTTCATATACATGTATTTTTCCATCCTTGTCGTCGTATTTTTTGGTGCTTGTATCCATTGAAATATAGTTGGGTTAGTCCCTATGGATATAATTTACATATATAAATATGCGTATCTTTATATTTATGTGTATATGTTCATCAAAATCCTAAGCTCCAATTACAGGTTTGTCATGGTAACCCAAAAACAAAAAACAAAACAGAAACTCCAAAAATGATGATAATAAGAATATGAGCTTGTTACACCCTGCTAGCCTTTGAATTTATCTATAATAGGATGAACACAATATGTAGTTAAATCCAAGGCTTAATATATACCGTAATACCATATGTTCCTTCTTTGAACTTTGGCTTGGATCTTGGTTTCTCATTGGCAGGAAAAAGGTTTCCTGGAATAAAAGCAATGTACAAAAGCCCAATGCTTGCATTAGTTCCAAGAATGGCAATTAAACGCTCTTTTTTCGTTCTTGTGCGTAACATTGTTCAATTGCCTTTATTTGCTATACAACATTATTTCATTTATTCTGGTTGAGTGTAACTGAGGTGCAATATCAACATTTTATAGTATATTCCATTCATTATTTTTATTACTATTACTATTATTATTGTAATTTTAAACTTCTAGTAGAATCTTATTAAATATTTTTTGTATACAACACATACACACATATATATCCAACAATTGGTACTTACCATGCTGGCTGCATCAATCACGGATAAAGCCTAATTATTTAAGCGTTTATTCTTCCTGTTAAGAATAACTACCCTTGCCGTTGAAATAAGGCAACATAGCCCTTACTTTACAGACCGGATCCGACACGAAAATAATTGGATGATCTTTTCTGACCTTCATAGTCGCAACACTCTTTTGTTCCTTTAAGAAAAAAAACATGCGTGTTTCAGTCACTTATTATACAAATCCTGTGTAAGTGATATTTGATTATCTGCTTTGATCTATCAAATCTTTGTGTAAGTTGTTCTTACTTGCTAAGAAGTATATAACAGCGCATACTAGTATATTATGGCAGTCACGAGTAGTTCATATATGCGTACATGTAGAGAAAGCTGTTTTTTTTTGCCATGATGATAGACAAATATATTCTATAAAGGATTCACTAGAAACAGGGTATTACTTTCTATATATTTATAGCGCTCTATACGCTCCTAAATACTTATATAAGAAGTCTTTTATATACTCTCATTATAAAGTAGATTTTTCTTGATTTATTTTTATCGAGTGTGAATATTCAACAGAAGACATTTAGCAAAATCTAATCCAGAATTTAGATACAAACTTCTACCAATGGACATGGATTGTTTCAATTTTTAGCACATCAAAAGAATTAGTTTCTTTAACTTTCTCAACAATATCTATCCGGCTTTATTTATAAGCAGGTCATTAAGAGCAATACAAAAAAAACATGAAACTAATTATTAAAAAATAAATAAATAATACAATTACTAAACATTTAAGATTTTGTATAGAAAAAATTATGTAGCTGTAACTGTGATTGAAGTTGTAGCTCTTTGATGGGTATTTATTGTCATTCTCTAACAATTGGTAGATATCTGATTTTTACTATTATTGACAGTAATATTTAACATATCTATCAATGTTATTATATGTTTCTTTGCTATTATTGCTTATACGCTTCTGTTTAGTTTTTTTTCTATAGATTTTTGTTTGGGGCTATATTACCGCTTTTTATACAATATTTCAAAGTAATATAGATATATAAGAGTTACCCAAAACCTTTGTGCAAACCAATAATGAAGAGAAACGTAATATGTACATATGTATTGATTGGATATACACAGCTTTAGATATTATGGTTCCATAGACAATATACATTTATAAGCTTGTTTTGAAGCATATTATAGCCATCATTTAAACAAATAATATAATTCTACTTGGAATAAAGTAAGAAGTCATATTTCTTTTGTTAATGTAGTATTATAGAATTATATATCTAATCACTTTAATTATATTACATTACATTGCAGAGAATAAGATTTCTATGTAGATAGGCTACATATTCTGTAGATTAAAAGTCTTGACAAACCTTTCTATTCCACTCTAGACAGAATACATTAGGAACATATTACTTAAGTATAATAAACTATTTTTGATACCTCTTTTCTAGTTACTGAACTTAAGGTCTAACATAGAAAAATGAGCCGTTTTGAGAGGTAGAAAGTAAGGGAAATATATCCCATTAAAAGAATATTGTTTTACTTGAAAGAAAACACGGTGTTTTTTGCAAGAATATTTATTTACAATAAATATGAGAACAGAAAAATGTTATCGATACAAAGATAATAGATACAGAGATATAAGAAGAAATACAAAAAAGCACCCTTGTATACAGAAAGTCTTGACATTGTTTCATTGGATTCACTTCTTGAGATGATCGTCATGTTTGGTGGCAAAAGTACTTCATTATCAATAAGACCTGTTATTGGTCTGCTGCAATTATGAGCAGGAATAATAGAGTTGGCAGCTAAATAAAGCAAGTAAAATATATTAATTTATTGTTGAAAGGAAAAATATTATTGATAACTTACCATTGGAGCTAGCGATATTGTTGCAAGAAAAAAGATTTGCGTTGCTGAACATTATAAATGAGATGAAAAAGCATCTAAATTTTTGAATATTTGCCCTTTATATACTTTTTCTTCTTCTTTTTCTCATATTGAATGAGCGAATTATTATGCTAATCAAAAATAAAATGCGTGTTTGTTTCAGAGCTATATGTCATTACAGAAAATAATATATTCATTAATTTATATTTCATACACATATTTTTTATAAAGTAGGTATGTATTTTCTTTTCATTATCCACTCATAATGTGAATATAGACTTATTATGTAATTCTCTATGTACATTATACTCTATTTAATCTATAATGTGTGGCAGATTTTGTAAAAAGAGCAATTGAATAAAAGCAAAATGAAAGCTAATTTAGATGATTAGAATAATTTAATTGAATCAAGTAAGAGTCTAAAAGACTACCAGCATTAATACAGTAGCTATGAGATACTACATAACTAATATATATTATATTATATAATTCTGTTTTTATTTACTAGGGTGTATGATCATAGAGAGGATTTTTAAAGTAATTCATACAGTCAATTACATGACATAAAAAGGTTTAAATAATTTCAAGACTGCATGAATATTTTACATGAGAGATAGTCAGTAATCACTATATATAAAATACTCTTTCGTAATACCTCTTTAATATATTATATTTTATAATAGTAAAAATTATGTATGAAAATATATATTAATAATAATAATTTTTATTGATTTCCTCTTTTTCAAGAAGCACTTTTATTTTGCCAAAAAAAACAGAAACATATTACAACTAAAGATATAATACATTTGTTTCAAGTGATTGACAAAGAGGAGTAAATGAGCTACTATAGAGTAATGTATTATACAGATAAATCTAGCTGTAAAAGATATAAATAAGATATACATATTGATAAATATACATAAATCCATATTTGCATGTGTTTTACATGGTCATTGTGCGATACTACAATTTCTTCTGCTCTTGTTGTTTGCTTTTGCAGAGACTTCTAAACCCATACTGGTCTTTTGTCTTTCCAGATTTTTACATTTGAATGCTTTAATAATACTCCATATATAATAAAAAGAGCTCTTTTGAATTAAAGAGTATTTGATATATAGACTATATAAATATCTCTTTCAATTCTACAGCTAAAATGTTTTAACAAAAAATACTTACAGTTGGTTTGAGATACAGTCATATTAAAAAAAATAAAATAAAGATTCAGTAAAAATTCATAATATTTATGAGTCATACCTTTTCTACTTGAAATAATAACCTTGCTTATAATATTTTACCTATCGGCATTTTATATTATAATATCTAACAGACAATAAGTATATATCTAAGACTATTTTAAAGCAAACTAGAAGTCTCACTCATACAATTGATTCAAGACTATTGAAAGCAAATCCAAACTATATCTGTCTTTACTACTATAGTATTTCAATTGCGAGAATCCAAAAAGATGATTTTTATTTTGGATAAAGAATAGAAATTGTTTATATATTGAATATTTATAATATGTCTTACAATAGATGTAGATCCTATTTGAAGATTATTATAAAGACCAAGAAGATAAATGTGCGAGTAGTAATAATATAATATATAAATCTTATATAGCCAATAATTAGTATAACTAGCATTAATTCCGACATACACTTATTCACAGACTATATTATAAGAGTACAGTTCTTTGCTATTATTAATATACAATGCGTTTCCTTCTGGATCTTTCTATAGTCTAAATGGCTTAGGTAAATTCTAATATATACCCATGTCATTGGGCTATTCTACAGAAATTGTATACTTCTTTTGCTCTTTGCTTTTGCTATAAATATATAGAAAGATACTAAAAAATATAAAAGTGAATATATGTAAATTATATAGCTCATAAATGAAAGTGTACTTTATTTGTTTTATAGCAGATATCTGCATGGAATATAAAACATAATAATATAAGCCTCAAGTCTACAGTCACTACATATGACATAGTATGTGACATAAGTTCAACGATTAAAGCAAGATGTTTTTTATGCACTGCTGTAAACAGGGGTTTTAAGATATATGATAGATAAAGAAAAATATTTGGTTCTCTATATAGCAGCAAAAATAAAAAATGAGACAAAAACAAATGGAAAGCAGTCTTTGGCTCAATTTCCATTTTAATACTAGTTTTATAGTCATAATATGTTTTTTATAATGATATTATGTGAGACATACTTTGACAGTCTTTCAGGTCTTCAAAAGACATCATTATATGTCTTACTATTGAACTATCGTTTTTGAATGAGTTACAATATGTATCATTTTCTACTATTGTCTTGATCCATACTCTATCTTTACATCTGACAAAAGATATTATTTAACTATTAGCTTTAATTCTCATATTATTTGTATAATTATTTAAGAGAAAAACGCACATAGGATATTAGAATAAAAAAAAAAGTCGATAAGTATATATTTTGTCTTGCATAGTTTTTGCTTTTTTAAAACACCTTTATTCTTTACGTTATAATTAAACAATAACATTTGTGTTTACATATGCTGTATTTTATTATATTAAAGGATTGCCACAGCTCATATATAACGGATTTTGTAGTATGAGACTAGAAAATCAATACAGAAATACTAAGCATTCTACAAATAAATATAATAAAGCTAATATAAAATGTATATTCTATATACGCGTTAAGCTCAATTATTAAATGATTAGTATGAATTATTCGTCTACTATATATATATTTTTTAGATATAGTAGTTGAAGATCATAATACAAGTCAGTTTAGCTTTATGAACCAGTCAATGCAGATACTTCATTATATTTTACATGATATGCTTTCTAAAGTACTTCAAAAAATCTTCACAAACATTCTTAATGTTATATCCTAATACTTTTTTTAAAATAAAAAGCAAGCTTAATACCAACAATACTATTATATTATATTTTGAAAAAAAAGATCCAAGACAAATATTGTAAAAAAAATGTTTATTATAACAAAAAAAATACAATAGAAAGAGAGAGGACCAAAGAGAGAGAAGGAGGGCCAGAGAGAGAGAGAGAAGGCCAGAGAGAGAGAGAGAGAGAAGGCCAGAGAGAGAGAGAGAGAAGGCCAGAGAGAGAGAGAGAGAGAAGGCCAGAGAGAGAGAGAGAGAGAAGGCCAGAGAGAGAGAGAGAGAAGGCCAGAGAGAGAGAGAGAGAGAGAAGGCCAGAGAGAGAGAGAGAGAAGGCCAGAGAGAGAGAGAGAAGGCCAGAGAGAGAGAGAGAAGGCCAGAGAGAGATAGGGAGGGCCAGAGAGAGAGGACCAGAGAGAGATAGGGAGGGCCAGAGAGAGAGATGACTGTTATTCTGGTGAACAGTTTTTTACTCGAAAGCAGGGTCGCTTTTTTGGTGGTAGAGATTTCTCGCTGTAATCCGAAATCTTCTTTTTATTCACCAAAGTGATCTTTAGTGCATTACTATTGTTTGCTGCACAGACGCTTCTGGTGACTATGGATAACAGTTATAAAAAAATTAATTATTGAATTTTAAAGAAATTAGGTGTAATTAAAGACTTACTCTGGAGCTTTGCGAGTTCAATTGTTAGAGAATTAGGTGATGTTTTTGAGAACATGTTGGATAAGATAAAAAAACAGTCTTTCTTTTTGAAAATATCCTCATTTATATAGTTTTTTTTTTCTAGGCGGATTTTATTTTTCTTATATACTAAATGAACGATCTGAATAGCTGTATTAGCATAAATTGTGTTTTTATTATATTATATTTACATAATGATATTTGGAGACCTATATGACTCACTAGTACTTTTTTATGACTCTATGACATATAGATATGATCTTTTCACAGATATGATGACGGAATGAAACCTTTGAATGCAATACCAATACATTTGACGTAGAGCTTTGAAGAGTATGAAGCAATAACCAAAATCATTGTGTGCTGATACAGTCACAACTAATGATGCTAGGTAAAATGAGAAAATGATATAATTCTGTAATTTATATGGAGTAAAAGCTCTCATATATAAAAAAGAACATCATTGATTTACCAATTAATATTATCCAATATTATGTAAATACAAGACACGTCTGTGACTTATATATGTTATGAGAGGGAGAATATTCTGAGGGATATTTTATATTCAAAGAAACAATATTTTGCTATGAAAGATTAGATCCCTTGTCATAAGAATACTGTCTAGTATACAAATAAACAAATGTCATATACAGAAATATAATGGCAATTTATCCTCTAAATAAATCGATGCGCTTCCAAAAAGAATTAAGAGAGCATAGTAAGATTTGAAATGACTATGAGATTAAGCATTTACCTTGTATAATTAGTTTAAAACCATATTAAATATACTGTCATATAATATATATAATCTCTTGAATTCATATGTTCTATTATTATATACAGAAATATCACAAAATAGCTATTGATTCTATAAATATATATGCTTAAATGTACCAGTCTTTGAATTTACAAGTTTTTACAGCTTCTATATACATAATAAATCAAGCAGTTGATCTTTAAATAAAGGCAATGTCTATTCACACATTCTAATTTATTTCAATTTTCTTTAATATTACTTCTTGGGACTATACCTACTGTAGTCCGTTTTCGCAATAGTTTTATATATATGATATATTCACTTATTCTAACTACTGACATATAAGTGGTTCATTTAAAAGATGTATAATGTATTAGTAATATATGTAGTGTTTTATTACTTCCTATTTAAGAGCTCTATTTTGGCTTTATATTTCACTTTTCTATAACATATATTGCAGATAGACATAAAAAACAATTTATTGAGAATAATAACACACTTAATTGTAGAAGTGTAAATTACAAAGCAGAATTTAATTTCCGTGTATTATCTGCTATGGTAATGGGCTACCATTTTTGCAAGACTTTGGACTTCCTTGGGTAAAAGGCAATTGTCTTTAAAAGGCCTGCTTTCTTTCATTGCTCAGAAAGGTCTTCCGGTTTTCCAGATTTTAGCGTTTGAACGCTTTAATGGGGCCCCATAATGAAGGGAAAGTCATGTGTTGATACATGCAAATTATAAAGAGATGATTTATTTAGATCTAAATATCTTTATTGTTATTTAACAGAAAATACTTACATTGGCTTGTGTTGAGAGCATTTTATTTAAAAAAATTAAGTAGAATAAAAATAAAGCAGTAAAAAACCAAATTATTCATGAATCCTGTCTTTTATAGCTTGGGTAATAGTCTGAATGACAATATTTTATATATTATCATTTTATGTCAAGATGTCTTATAGAGAATAACCATCGATGAGTCCCTTGTAAAACGAATTGCAAGTTTCACTCATACAAGTGACGCAAAGATGTTAAGAGTTAATTCAACGTCTACCTTCTTTTGCCAATATATTACTTCGATTTAATAAGCCAATATTGTTATTTATATTTTAATCCATAAGTTAGATTTATAAGTACATTTAGCATGTATAATGTATTAAAAATAGTCACATATGCTATTTAACTGTCATGATAAAAGCTAGAAAGATAAATGCACGAGTGGTAATGCTACGAGAAAGAAATATTCCATAGCTAGTAATTATAATTATCATTGATTCTGGCAGATAATTATGCAGAAACTATATAATATGTAAGAGTGAAGCTTTTTTTAGAGTACGAGTATCACGTATATACTAACTCAATGTAAGTCTTTTCAAAAGAAGCACGAAATACTATAATACAAGGGAGAAAATCTTTACGGATAATATACTATACATATACAAACAAATTATAAAAAACAGTCAACTAACACTAGCTTTCGTAGAGTATTGTTAAGTAATAAATATATTTAGTCATTGGAAAAATTAGTACCAAGTAGCTTAAAAATTAAGGTAATATAAAGATATCACTTCAAAACAAACTCTAGGATTGATTAATACATATTACATATAGTACATATAGAAAGTTCTGTATATATAAAGAGCTATAAAGAGATAGTAAATATATATATAATATAGATAGAAAGAGAAATATATATAAATAAATAAAGATAATAATCTGTAATATTACACGCTCTAGCTTTTTGGCTGAGAACGTAATACACTTGCACTGTCTTAGTAGTGAGATGTGATGTTGTGGCTTGTGTGGTGTAAGGGTTGGTGAAAAAGATATAAATAAAAAAAGGAGAAAGGGGTGGTCAGATCAACTCTTGTAGCCTTCGTAGCAAATAGCAGTGCTATTCAGATCAAGAACCAGAGGAAAGAGGAGAAGAAAGATATAAGTATGTGAAAGACGCCCTTTATTGGATTGATTTGTTTAGAGCTATATAGTTTTTCTGAAATAAGTTGATAGCAGGTCATTGAGATAATTTGATAATTTGGATAATAAGAATATGGGAACTTGTGACGTTTAGAACGGAAAGATAAAACCATGGAAAAAAACTTTGATATGAGCAAGTCATGAATGAAGTAAAGATAAGGAAATACTTAAGATAGAATAAATTTGGAAGCTTGTTAGACTGTTACTTGCGTTGGCCAGGTATGAATAGATCAAATGAGTGTTGCCAAAAACCGATCTTGTCCAAAATTGACTGTGTCAGTAGCAACGAGTCATTAGCAAACTGATATATCAAATTAGGTAAAGCATATATATATAAACAGATATCCTATCTTTTCTTTAATAATTGACACTCTTGCAATACCTCTCTTTGCATTTTCAAATTCTTTTCTTACCGCATTATGTACTATAATACTAAACAATTTTCTCACCGTCACTTGTCTTTTTTGTACGGGCATACTCTCAAAGAAGCTTGGAGCTCAATTATTTAGCTACTTTTATTTTTGTCGATGTTCTTTTCCATGTTACATAAACATTAACACTAGAATCTCACACAAATATAAGTTGGAGATATCCTAAATATATGATATAAGTAAAATATATCTGTTGGGAATAGGAATTAACTTAGCCAGCGAAGCTTCTCAAGATCAATATAACGGTGGGATGAAGTTCAGGGGAGCAGTCCGAACAAATGGTATTGTCATATTTATTATACGCCAGACCCATTATGTTACCCTAATATCTATTCTCAGAAAGGTTAACCTTATGGGCTTGAAGCTAAATGATTATGCTCATAACTTATTACACGATTAGTTTTAAATAATGTATGGGCTATGTATTCTTGTTAATTGAAAAAGACACATTTTACTACATATATGAGAGCTCTACTATGGATAGTACAAGCTCTTATCGATACACCTTCAGCTAAAAACAAATAGTTAATTTACACCTGAGAATCTTTTGACTTTTACTCATGTTCCTGCTCTCAAACATCGAATGTACCATTTCCCAATCTTCTAATGTAGCCCTACATATAAAAGCGGTGATCCCGGTAGTTATTTTGAGAAATGTTTATGGTACTTCCCAAAATCACCACCGGAACTACCACTCATCTCCAATAGTCCAATACTACTAATATATTTTAGTTTAGTACTACTATTATTAGTATTCTTGTAATTTTATACTTTTAGATCTAAATTGCTCAAAGAGCATAACCTTGTTACAATGTGAACATATTTTGTATAATATTAATCTTGCGACTGTATTGAACTTCCAAAACGTCTTCAATCTCTTGTAGCATGATAGTACAATCATATATTCACTTTTTCTATTTAATTTGAAAATAGCTTGAGACTAAGCTAGTATGTTTTGGAAAGGTATAGTTTGAGAAGGAAACTGACAATCTTCAGAAGAGTGACAAGGGCAAGAAGAAGAATACAAATACTCTAACTTGATTATCAAAGAATATTCTTAAAATGCAATCTGGTAAGTTATTACATTTTTTAAATAGCTTGGCAAACTATTTTACTACTTCTATTATCGTACTACTTTGAGATAGAGAAGAAACCTTTACTTTTGGACCACAAGAGCAAAGAAAGATAAAAAAATAAAATTTAAATATAAATAAAAGAGGAAAAGAAGTGCTAAATCAAAATATAGCTTAGAAACAATCCCTGAATCTCCTGAAAGGTTCGCAAAAAATAATTTACTGATGTATCTGTCTTTTATTATACTGTAGCTCTTATATATATATCACAATATTATACTAAATGCATTAACCAGTTTGGGTATTTATAATAATTAATTAATTAGATGTATCTACAAATGAGGTCTGAATTCTGTTCCAAAAATTAATATCTTATATAAGTATCAGTAAGTAATAAGGGTGGACAATAGGAATTTTTTAGAAAATTCGCTTCTTCTTTGAGTAAATGTATTTGTTAAAAAAATAAAACTCAGAAATTTTGAATTTTTTAAAAGGATCCACTTTTTTGTGGGTTTTTTTTTTATAAAAAAAAGAATTTTTTTACCAAAAAGAGATGATGAAGTTCAAGGCGTTGCATGTCATAATTTTTTTTCAAAAATTCGCTAAAGATAACCGCTTTTTTACCACTTTTTCATTTTTTTTTGACTTTTTTTTCTGCAATGTTATTGGATTAGAAGGAATTAAAAAAATGGAATTTTTTCGAGAAAAATTCCTATTGTCCACCCTTAATATTTTAAAGTTGCTTAGGATATTAAATAGGTTTTTTTTTTCGTAAGATAATCTTTCAAATGTCATAAGATCAAAAGGGTCTTTGTTTTACGTAAGTTTTTGGTCTTCTTTTACATTATAAGTATCTACGCATATTACAATCCAATTTCATAAATATACTTATTAGATTATAAGATGCTATTACATATATGTGTGTGCAAAACAAGAAAAAGCCTGTTTACTTTGGTTATAACAAAATAGAATAGAGATATTAAGAAATAAGAAGTATTTTTATTAAGATATTGAGTGGAGGGTAATTTACAAAGGAGAATACATATATAAGATTAAATATTAATAGAGCTTAAGATAAATAAGCATTTTACAAAGGAGACTTTTCCTCTGACATCTCTCCCTTGGACTTATCAACAGCAGCTCTGTTGACTTCCTCACGAATACGTTCAATTTCTTCGTGATGGGCGGCAAGGTACTCGGTATAGTTAAGGTTGGTAACAATCAAAGGACCTTTGAAAATGACTTCCATTTCTTCGAGAGAGAGACCCTTGGGCTCAGGAGCAAACAGAATTACCCACACAAGCATACCAATACCAATCGCACCGTAGATTAGGTATGTACCCCAGGTGATACTGTCCATAAGTACAGGTGTAACCTGACCGACAACAATATTACCAATCCAAAGTACGGAGGATGCCAAAGCAAAACCCTTGGAACGGATACGAAGAGGGAAAATTTCGGCAATGTAAATCCAAGCAACGGGAGCCCATGTAGTGGCATAGAAAGCGACAAAGATGAAGATAAAGGCAATGACAGCGTTCTGAGCATTTGGATTTTCAGACATGTTGACAACATGACTCATGCTGGCCTCGTCCCATTCTTTGTACCCACAACCACCGTACAGACCAGCGATAATAAAGAAGCAGACGCACATTCCAGTAGATCCCCAGATCATCAGTTTTACACGGCCCACTCTGTCGACAAGAAGCATGCCAGGAATACAGAAGACAACCATGACAATATCTAATTAATAGCTTTGAGTATATTCGCTAATAGGTTAAATTAAACACTGGTTTTAAACTTACAATTGATACCGTTTGCCATCAAAGACATTGATCCTTTAAGACCGGCTTGTTGGAACATAAAAGCAGCGTAGTACATAATAACGTTCGCACCAGTAAGCTGTTGAAAAATAGCAATGGAGCATCCAACCCAAAGTACACGATGATTTCTAGAATCTTTCAAAAGATCTATATAACTTCCGACAGAAAGATTATTTTCGAGGACAACTGAATCTTTGATTTCCTTGAATTCTTGCTGAACATATGGGTGATTTTGGTCGCCATTTCCATGAACTTGAGCCAGGACCAGCATGGCTTCATCGTATCTACCCTTCTCAACCAACCAGCGGGGAGAACGAGGTAAGAGAAAGGGACAGAATGCAAGCAAAATAGCAGGTAATATCTGGACCATGTAAGGGATACGCCACGACCAATCACTATGGATGTAAATGGTTCCAAAATCAAGCCATCCAGATACTAAGAGACCAATGTCAACCATAAGCTGCTGAAAACCAACAAGACGACCGCGGATTTCTTTGGGTGCCAGCTCGGCGTTGTACATTGGAGCTACCAAAAGAAAATAGGTAAATGTCTGTCCGATCAGATAAAAATTAATGTTTAGAGAAACTTACACAGTACGGAACAAGCACCGACGGAGAGACCAGAGACGAATCGACCGATCAACTGCATCTCAATGTTCTGGGAGGCTGTCTGAAGAATACCACCAACAATAAAGATCAAAGCAGAACCAGCAATGGTATCACGACGACCGAACCGATCAGAGAGAACACCCACGATCAAGCATCCAAACACAGCACCACATCCCATAAGAGAATTTAAGGCACCCTGAGAAAACAAACTTTAATAAGAGTCTAACAATATATATATATATATAATACATGCTACCGCCTGAATTGCCTACCTTGATTGCCGGTGTCAATTCATAAAAGTATTCTTGGAAGTAAGGCATAGCCATCACACCACTGGTTACACCGAAATCATAACCAAAAAGGAGTCCACCAAGGGCTGCAAATGCAGTGATACTATTAATTTACAAGAAAATGGAGCGATTAATAAGAATATTGATTTATTAATGTTTTTTTATATGCATGTTTTGCTTACACATAAAGAATGAAGCCAGCTTCTGACCGAATGTTAGGGTCTCCTTTTCCACCTGAGACTGGTATGATTGGAGACATCTTTTCGAATGTTGTTTAAGAAAAAGATAGAGATAAAGAGGTAGTAAATATTGTGCTTTTTATATACCCAAGATTTGTCTTCCCTTCTCTTCCTGGTTTCCCGTCATGTAACTCTATTAACTATACTATCCAAAAGTCAATTGAGGAAACCCCTTTTCTCCATATGGCCATTTCTCCAACCATAATCTTCTGTGTCGCTCGATGGAGAATTTCATGTGGGGAAAAGGACTGGGTGACCTGAAATGGGTGACCATCTTTATGCTCCGCGTGTATTCTCAAAGATCCGTTCTTTCCCCGCACTTCTCCACAAGTCAAGAAAGATGGGGTAGAGTTCCCCGGAAAAATTACAGCTAAGAAGAGTAAAGTCCATAAATCCGGTATATTCAAGACAAGATTCTATCAAAAAAATTTAAAGAAAAATCGTTGCTTCTGTCTCCTTGGCACTCCCTTTGTTCAAAAAGCAAATGTAAAGCTTTATATTTACTCGTGCCTTGCATTTCATCTTAGTTTTCTCATGGTGTGACTTTCGGAACACATCTGTCTTAATTAGAAAAGGGCTTGATGTCATGCCTGCTACTGGACAGACCACAGCTTCCAGTGTTTTCGGAAAATTAACCAAATTGGATTTTTTTGTTAAATCCTCCGGTAAGGAAGTCTAAACTTTATCCGTCTATTGGGCGGAAAAAGCAGGGCATGACCTTTAACAAAACACTGGGAGGATCTTGTTCAGAAAACCAGAGGATATAAAAAAAATAAGGCTCCGATATTCTCCTAATATATACTAGAGCTGTTTTGTGCCATATTATAGCAAGCCATTACTTACTCAAGTAAGAAAGGGATTGTATATATATATATATTATATGTCTATGAGTGTTAGTGAGTTGATGTCTGCAGTGCTCCAATTTAACTGATCCATGTTAGTTAGTTAATCAAGTCAAGGAGCTCAATTTTGAATAACAATACACTAGCTGCACTTGACTTGTAAATGAGTGTACGACATGGAGTTAGTCATTTTGGCCGCGGCTCCAATTGTACTTGCTTTGATTCCTCTTGAAGCGAATATAAACCATAAACATGAATCCCCAATTAAAGTCGGGACTTGACTGGGTCGAATTTGGACACCAACTAAATAGATCTTGAGAGTGTACCAAGTTATGTCGGGTACTTATTTAAAGCTTATTTGATCTCTTGTTCATGGATATTACTAGAATGATTGGTTCGACCTTTGAATTGTCTAACGTTCCTTTACAGGCCAAGAGTATATAAAATGTCTCGTACTGTGTATGCAAGAAGGATATACGAACCTTCAAATTTATGAATCCAACAATTGTTGGTACTTTATATGACACATCCTTTGAAATATATTAGATCCCTTCAAGTTGTAGCTCAGCAATCCCCTTGTCAGGTTACTTTAAATGTGCAAGGGTGCTGAAGTATAAACATACGATGAATAAACAACTCGATGGTGTGGCAAAAAGGGTTTGTGTTTTCGCAACTTAAAGTAGTATAAGTGGATGGTGTATTAAGCTTTTTTTCTCAAAAAAAAGTAAAATAAATAAATTTAAAATGGGATCCTATCTAAGGATATTTTCTTTAAACATTCCTGTATACAATTATATCTTGCTTACATGACAAAATAAATATAAAGGACTAGTTGTTAGGATGGTTCTTATTATCCATAACTAAAACAGTCTGGAAAACGAATGGGAGAAATACTTCAAAAAGTACCAAAGTATTCTACTATATTGTTACATGTCTTATTTTGACGTATCTCTATGTACATTTTACAAAATTCAGATACATTTTCCGAAAATAAAATATGTATAAAAAAGAAACTTTCTGTAACTCACTTAGCATTTTCTTGCAGCACAAAACTAATTGGCAGTACAATATTTCATACAAATAATACACGAATAATAATAATAATATATATATATATATATATAAATATTCTACATATATATGGGCAAAACAATTGTACATATTAATACAGACGTCATTCTGTGTGATATATATTGAGTTACAGACTTTTTATGGTGCTTTATGGATAGATATATTTTTCTTATATAGAAAAGTGATATTTAACACTGTAAGCTATACCAGGGATAATATAAAATAATGAAGTATGGTTTAGCTTTATGGAGAATTTTATCAATTTTATTTGAAAAGGGTCTAACTCAATACTTTGAAGGGTAAGCAAAAGTAAAGTCGGACAGAGAGCCTCTTTGATAGCCCATTAAGATTTTTCACAAGGCAAAAAAGAACGATGTTTTCCAATTAGAATACTTCATACATACACTTTTTTATTTTACAAGGATTAGAATTGTAATTAGATATAATTCTAGTTTTACGAATAGACGTTGCTTAAATCTCAATTTCAATAATTCTGTCTATTTAATCATTATAATTTTCGGATTTTCTTGTACATCCTCAAGAGTGCCAGTGATAGAGAGAATAAACTACATAGACACAATTTTGTTAAAGTCAATATGTATTATTATGTAAGCCTATAAGATATTTCCAATGTTTTATCATTATTATAGATTGTATTACATTCAACTAAAACCCCCATTATAGATATCTCTCCTTTAAAAATATATCTTTTGATACTTCAAAAAAATTGCTATCTTGTTATCGGAGCAATATCTTAATTATCACCTTTTGTGTGTGGGGAAATAGTTAGTTTGTGTTTAGCTAAAAAGATGAACTTTGAGAATCAATTCACGATTTAATAGACCAGTTTATGAAAGTAACAATAGTATCCCAATGAAGAAACGCACTCGTTTACGTCTATTCATAGTAAACGATGGTATACATTATGAATTATATATAGCATTTAAAAGTAATCGCACACTCATGTATATAGACATACAGAAAGAGATAAATATTCATGAATTAACCTTCGTACATAATAATGTAGCTTACATTTATAGAGATTCTAGAATACATGTCTGGTATGAGTAGTAAAAAAATGTTAGCAGAGATTAGTACACTCTACAATCCGTAGAGATATTTTCTCTACACTATATACTTTACTGACCTCGATGAATCAGAATACAGCGACTTATTTTAATCGCAGAAGAGTGAAATAAAGGCACATACACAGGCCCAAATTATATCCTTCCACCTCTGCAAGTATAAGGGCCTCAGCTTTCATTATCCTCCTATTATTTTGTTGTGAAAAGATTTTTTTGCTTTGTTTTCAAACACCATTAAATGAATTAATGAGATGGGATACATGGTATGCTCATTATTATACAATTAGCTACTAATGTTAACAATGAGCCCTTTTTAAAGAAGCTGCTTGTTTTTTCTAAAAAAAAAAAACAAGCGCAAGTACATTGTGTGTTTGTGATTAGATTATAATGCAGTGATTCTTCTCCAAACTTGGCAGACTGTAAGTTAGTCTTTGCCGTGTTTTTCAAGTAATCTCTGAAATTATTCAGCTCACAACTAAAGGCAGAGATAAATTCAAATGTGTGTTTGAATGGGATGTGAGTTTATCATTAGTCAGTGTCAAAAGTGATTTATTACTTTTGTTAGTTATAATGCGTGTAATTAGTCTATAGACAAATACATTATACAATATGTTTATGTGGGTGCGTAATTTGACTGCATTAAGAATCTGTTATTTAGACTGTATCAAACCTATTTGTTTCTTGATTGTAATCTCTGCAGGTTAATGCTTATAGAATAGTACCAAATGTAATTTGGATTGTAATGAAAAGAGAGTATGATGATGTGGCCTGTGCATCTTGGTGTCGCGTAAATTCAAATAAAAATAAAGCGCCTCTTACTTGGTTGGTGTTACTGACATGCAAAAGAGAATGAACAATGAAGTGAATGGTAATCTTTTGTATTGAAATGTAATGAAGGATTAGCAGCATTAATACTCATATGAATAATAATAATAATAATAATAATAATAATAGTAATAATATGAATAATAATTTCATGAAAAAAATAAACAAAAGTCACTAATCATTAATGAAAGGAATAATTATTATTTAATGATCAAAGGGAAAAAAAATAATAATGATTCTATTAATTAGTGAATTGATTTTCACCATTCATTAATTGAAGGGAACAATCTTTTATTAATGATCAAGGGGGGAAATAATAATAATTTTATTAATTAATGAATTGATTTTCACCATTCGTTAATTGAAAGGATTAATTTTCATTTATTTTATAAATGGGTGGACTAAAAAGATAGTCCAATTTATGGCCTGATCCACGTATCAGCCTTTATCCACCACACCTCCACCTGCGAAGAATGCGATGAACTGCCAATGCCACAGTCGTGCCGGCGCCAATTAGCGCTTATTTATCTGCCAGAAAAACTTTGCAGTCTTAATGGGTCAGAAGTGCAGTATTAGGCGAGTAGACGCAATCTTAGCGCCCCTCTTTCCCGCTTAGCCCTTTATGTGAAGAAAAAAATCTGAAAATTTGGACGGGTTGGCCCTTCTTTTATAGTTTTTTGGCCAGTTTTTTTTTTCTTTTTTTCTAGATGAGATGGACAGCCACATCTATTTTCATGTGATAGTGATAAGATGGAACCCCATAGAAGCTTTACAAGATAGCTTTCTGCCTTGTATGAAGAAAAGGTATTAAAGAAGTGTTGAAAAAAAAAGTGGTAAAGAAGTCCTCCAGTCTCCCCGCATTCCATATTCACTTTTCTGTGACCAAAGTACTACCGATCTTACAAAAGAAGCATTCCGTTTAAAAATATTTTGAGAGGAGTGCGATAAAGAGAAAAAAAGATGTGTACAACGAACATATATACTAGGCATTATAAATTGGGCCAATCAGGATATGTCATTTTACAATACACTTGTGGGTTTCTGCACTGACTCTATTAAACAGTTACAAAAAGCAACAAAGAATATGTTTAAATACACATGTACTCGCAAAAGATTCTGTAAAAAATATTACTGTATTGGCTAGGGAAGACACATCTTTAGCTGGATTTCTATACTTAATCTCCACTTTGAAATAATAATAATAATATTTAAATAGCGAGTGCCCTGTGCGCTGGTTGTGTTTTATCAAAAAAATGAATTTCGAGCAAAATGGCAAATTAAATACCGAAAATCCGATATATATCAAAATAAATCAAGCAAAGCTCTGCTGTATGTATAAGTAGCCTGGTAGGTCATAGTAAGATCCACAGGTTAAAAGTGATTTAGTAACAATTGCTCAAATATTGATTAAAAGGTCAATTTATTTCATTCGGAAAAGTCAATAATACTGAAATTTGGAGTATTCTTGTAGTAAAATGTATAGGTTAGAATTTGATTTCACTGTTAGTGGCAGGTGGTGTAATAACTTAATACAGTGTGTTTGCAAAATAATTCAGAAAATACTATTGGGATTAACATGAGCGTGTATTTTGTTTATCATTTTACGGTTTCGGTAACATTCGATTAGATTAGGATTTGTGCTTGAGACCATAGAGTGAGTAGGAGAAATAATGATTGTTGGATATTTTTTATGTAAGTATAGACTAAACGGTTATTTAGATTGAATGTGATATGGGAATACAAATGAGTTGACATACTTCATCTATACATATTGTAATAAATAGACATTTTTAAATAGCTAATATTAAGAACTTGTATTATTAGAGCATATCTTCTAGATAATGTTAAAGATTGGTCAGACGATATAGACCATATGAGTAGTATGGTATAAATACCACAAAAAACCCTGGTGTCTCTTCGCTAATGAACTGGTTACATAAAAATACTAAAAGACCTTGCTTGACCGATTTTGATGAAGGTCGGATTTTCGGTAATAGCTGTAACTGTATAGTGAAATAAATTGACATTGTGATCAATATTTGAGCAATTGTTACTAAATCACTTTTAACCTGTGGATCTTACTATGACCTACCAGGCTACTTATACATACAGCAGAGCTTTGCTTGATTTATTTTGATATATATCGGATTTTCGGTATTTAATTTGCCATTTTGCTCGAAATTCATTTTTTTGATAAAACACAACCAGCGCACAGGGCACTCGCTATTTAAATATTATTATTATTATTTCAAAGTGGAGATTAAGTATAGAAATCCAGCTAAAGATGTGTCTTCCCTAGCCAATACAGTGATATTTTTTACAGAATCTTTTGCGAGTACATGTGTATTTAAACATATTCTTTGTTGCTTTTTGTAACTGTTTAATAGAGTCAGTGCAGAAACCCACAAGTGTATTGTAAAATGACATATCCTGATTGGCCCAATTTATAATGCCTAGTATATATGTTCGTTGTACACATCTTTTTTTCTCTTTATCGCACTCCTCTCAAAATATTTTTAAACGGAATGCTTCTTTTGTAAGATCGGTAGTACTTTGGTCACAGAAAAGTGAATATGGAATGCGGGGAGACTGGAGGACTTCTTTACCACTTTTTTTTTCAACACTTCTTTAATAACTTTTCTTCATACAAGGCAGAAAGCTATCTTGTAAAGCTTCTATGGGGTTCCATCTTATCACTATCACATGAAAATAGATGTGGCTGTCCATCTCATCTAGAAAAAAAGAAAAAAAAAACTGGCCAAAAAACTATAAAAGAAGGGCCAACCCGTCCAAATTTTCAGATTTTTTTCTTCACATAAAGGGCTAAGCGGGAAAGAGGGGCGCTAAGATTGCGTCTACTCGCCTAATACTGCACTTCTGACCCATTAAGACTGCAAAGTTTTTCTGGCAGATAAATAAGCGCTAATTGGCGCCGGCACGACTGTGGCATTGGCAGTTCATCGCATTCTTCGCAGGTGGAGGTGTGGTGGATAAAGGCTGATACGTGGATCAGGCCATAAATTGGACTATCTTTTTAGTCCACCCATTTATAAAATAAATGAAAATTAATCCTTTCAATTAACGAATGGTGAAAATCAATTCATTAATTAATAAAATTATTATTATTTCCCCCCTTGATCATTAATAAAAGATTGTTCCCTTCAATTAATGAATAGTGAAAATCAATTCACTAATTAATAGAATCATTATTATTATTTTTCCCTTTGATCATTAAATAATAATTATTCCTTTCATTAATGATTAGTGACTTTTGTTTATTTTTTTCATGAAATTATTATTCATATTATTACTATTATTATTATTATTATTATTATTATTATTCATATGAGTATTAATGCTGCTAATCCTTCATTATATTTCAATACAAAAGATTACCATTCACTTCATTGTTCATTCTCTTTTGCATGTCAGTAACACCAACCAAGTAAGAGGCGCTTTATTTTTATTTGAATTTACGCGACACCAAGATGCACAGGCCACATCATCATACTCTCTTTTCATTACAATCCAAATTACATTTGGTACTATCCTATAAGCATTAACCTGCAGAGATTACAATCAAGAAACAAATAGGTTTGGCACAGTCTAAATAACAGATTCTTAATGCAGTCAAATTACGCACCCACATAAACATATTGTATAATGTATTTGTCTATAGACTAATTACACGCATTATAACTAACAAAAGTAATAAATCACTTTTGACACTGACTAATGATAAACTCACATCCCATTCAAACACACATTTGAATTTATCTCTGCCTTTAGTTGTGAGCTGAATAATTTCAGAGATTACTTGAAAAACACGGCAAAGACTAACTTACAGTCTGCCAAGTTTGGAGAAGAATCACTGCATTATAATCTAATCACAAACACACAATGTACTTGCGCTTGTTTTTTTTTTTTAGAAAAAACAAGCAGCTTCTTTAAAAAGGGCTCATTGTTAACATTAGTAGCTAATTGTATAATAATGAGCATACCATGTATCCCATCTCATTAATTCATTTAATGGTGTTTGAAAACAAAGCAAAAAAATCTTTTCACAAACAAGAGATAAAAATGATTATTATGAGAGGTCATGTCATTCCACTTGTAAAAAAGGCAAGGATACGGATTGTTTCTTTTTGTCCTTATCCGTGGGCCTGTGTGTGTGTGTGTATGTGTCTGCATATACTTCATTTCTTCTATAAGAAGAGTAAGCTGTAGTATTATGGTTACTTTAAGTCGGCAAAACATACAGTGTAGAGAAGAAGTTGTTTTAAAATTATTGGATTAAATTATATTTGTTAACACTATCATAAAGAGGTATGCCAAAAGGACTTTACATACTGAAGTCTCTAAACTTAAAAAAAAAAGACAAAATTAATATAGATACATATATATATAAAATGGCTTTGCTTTTATCTTACTTTTGATGTAAGCAACAAATGATTTTATACTTCAACAATAATAAAATCTGGATTAAATAGCTTCTGTAAAAGAATTAGGGGTGTTTCTTTAATGTAGAATATGACGATATTTGCTTTTGTACAGTCAAAGCTCGATATAGTGATACTGGTGGATTCAAATTTTATCACTATTGTGGTATACACACCACAATTGAGTGAAGAACAGACCCCACAACCAAACACTGGTTCCTTCTTGCTAATGAACCTGGCAAGTTAACAATCTCCGGAACTGTTACACACCAGACACACGTACACTACACACTCATACAGTGTAAACCAACCATTACGCAACAGGGATTTGAATTACAGGGATTTGAATAGTAGCAGATATAAACAATATTATTTTTGTCTCTTTAATAAATAACACTCTCACAGTATCTACTTTTCCCATTATTGAGATACTAACCCATAAACAATCCCGAATACCTCAATTATCACTATATCAAAAAATAGTGATAATAAGCAGGCACGGACCCAAATTTTCCAAAAAATTATCACTATATCGCGATTATCACTATATCAAATATCACTATATCGAGCTTTGACTGTATCGAATATCACTATACCGAGCTTTGACTGTAATGATTATTATTTTCTAATTTGCGTTATTATTTTGTGCATATTGGGCAGATACTTCTTTGAACACACATTAAAGCTAATTACATGATCCACTCTGAAGCGTAAAGCTTGCGTCTAATTCAACTTTAATGGGTTTCTTCCCGATATGTTTTTTTATAAGTTCATTTTTTCATTAGAGAACCCGTTGTCGAGTGAAAATTCTAAATTTTCACTCACTTTTGCTTTACGCGGCGATGTAAATTCCAATGAAAAGATGTAAAATTTTACTGAGGGAGGCCATTTCACCACCAAATCTTTATTAAGAATTGAGCTTGTTTTTCCACCTTCGAACATAAATCTAATATAGTCAAGAGCCTTCTCTATATATCTACTTAAGAGAATAAGTCTCGGAAAGCCAAGTTTATTAAGATGTATCTCTCTTATGTTTGTCACAGTACTTATGTTTTCATCAACTGTGGTTGAGTTTTTTCTTTTTTTTGACTGGGTTTCACTAATAACTCTTTTTTAGTAGTCTAGCAAAATATCACATCCCAACGGGTTCTCTATTATACGAATTTACAAGTAAAGTGTTGATTAGATTAAAATTTTCGCGAAAAACGAATTGAGATAAAAGGTAAAAAAGAATAAAAGAAAGGTTGATTTTAAATTTATATATTTTCTTTTTGTATGCTTTTGTACATGCTTCATTAGCAAACAAAACAAGATTTAGATTCGATTGACTTATTTTTTCTTGTTTACTCACTGGCTTGATATTGGGCTGCCACTAACAAATTCTGTATTTATAACCAGGATGTGGTTAGTGAACAACATTTGTATCCACAGCCTTTTCAGCTTTGATTTATTGTCCTTTAAAGAAAATATAAACCAATATTAGGTACAAAGTTAAATTCTGTTGTGATATGTCTAAAAGCTTAACGGTTGAACTTTTTCTGTTTTGTACTTCTTTTGAAACATTTACGATTGAATTCCCCTTTGTTATAAGAAGTTCATCTTAAAAGTTCAAATTTTTTATTTAATATCTGTATATAAACAGTGTATCTTGAATTACTATTGAACCTGTCAGGATCCTATCCTTAGGAAGTAACATATACCAAGTGCTCATACACTTCACACAGCTTCAGTGACAGCCAAGAATTAATCAAAGTGAATATTAAATTAAGAAACCAAATATCTATATAAACGGTTACCTTCTTTTTTTTATTAAGTAAACAATATCCGCTTATCTCAATCTACACCTATAATTTTTACTATATCTGGAAAATTAATTCTGAAAAATGGCTTTCACTTTGTAGCAGAGAATTGAAACACTAAGAGCATCCACAGCGGTGTATGTAAACTAAAAAAAATGTGTAGATTTAAGAAAGTACTTGGATCTTATTTTTATAAGCAGAAACTAAATGGTCTTTACATTACCTTAATTGAGAGCATTTATAGCTTACTTGATAATTGTACATGCTCATTTATTCTTCAATATACCACTTTTAAACCAGTTTAAAGACATTCTGTAGAAGTAAGGCATGTTAATTGGTGCATGAATTTCTCCTATATATATATTAACATGTTAAGCTGTATACTTATCATAATAAGAGAAAAATGTATTGGGAATTTTCCAAACTAAACTAATAGCATCTCCTTGTCAGTGCACAGCTTGTATATTGTATGATTATTTAAATATTCGAGCTTTAGAACATATATGGCTTCCTCTAATAAAAACTTTCCTACCATACTTTCACTGTTATAAATTAGGTACTTCAAAATAAGAGCTACTTAGTGTTTATTTGTTTTTTTAGGATCTATTTGTAGTTAAAGACCTCTTGGCCTATGCTTTTTTTTCAGAAATTAAATTTGTGCAACACCGATTGTACCCAGCTCACGTGCCTATAGTAGATTTAATGAATATTGAACGGTACCAGAAATATAAAAAATACGATTTAAGTAGCTAAAGTTTATGTACTGAAAGCTTATGTAGTCTAGTTCAGCTGCAGTGATGAACATACATACTCTAAAGTGGCAGTCCACATACAAGATCGGCTACATACCCCTTTGTGCTCTTGAAGGACCGATTATACGTGACGTAGAATAGCGGGTAATGAATATTCTCCAAGTGAGATTCAGCCAGCGCGTCACTCGAAAGGTGCCGTTTGGTTAGAGTTTCCCTTACCTGGATAAGCCCTATTGTATTTCAAGCATCATCATGGTAATTTCAACTATTAATTTATTCTCCAATCGCTAACAATGTCTTTCTGTTATCTAGGTCGTTTTAGCCGCATCAATCGTAACCAAGAGCGGAAAAGGTGAGCACTCCTTTATATATACCTTAAGAAATAGAAGCCAGCAAGAGGTTCTCATCCCAGCTCATTCCTGCCAGCCGTAATTTCTCGCCAATTTCGTGAGATGCAGCGTTCTCGCATTGAGGGTCTCTTGGCATCCTTCCCAAAGCTCACCAGCACTGGTCATCAACACACAACAGTCGAGACTGAGCACGTTCGTTATGTCTATCAACCCCTGGATGATCTCTTTATTGTCCTGATCACCAACCGTCAGGTAAGAAAGAGAATCCGCATTACTCTGTCAGCCTATAAAAAAAGAAGACAGAGAAGAAGAAAAGTATTCAAGTCTGACGCATGAATATAGTCCAATATTTTGCAAGATATCGAGTCACTTCACTTGTTTGCACGTGTGGTAACAGATATTTGCCGTTCGACTGATGAGCGTGATATCTTGAGCAAGTCTTTTGAGTTGTTGTGTGCTTTTGATGAAATTATCTCGGAGGGTTACCAGGAGAATGTTAATCTGGCTCAGGTTAAAAGTATTATTGAGATGGAGAGTCATGAAGAAAGAATCCAAGAAATTATTGCTAGAGTAAGTTTATACATACTAACGATTAAGGTTGAATGTATTTTCTACAAAATACTAATTGCATGGTATTGGGAGTAGAACAAGGAACAGGAGGCAAAGGAAGAGCTCAAAAGACGTGCAAAGCAATTCGAGATGCAGAAAAAAGAGGCTGCCAAGCGTGGCCAGGGATTCATGCAGGGAAACTTCAGTGCCAACAATTATATGGGTGGACAACACTCACCTTCTATTGATCCAACCATCCAGACTTCTGTCGAGTCATCGACAATGTCTTTTGGGTAAGAGAAATAGCTGTTTTTACTTAGAAGAAATACTTATGCAAGTATGCGAGTAGAAGATCATCCACACCCCCTGTTACTTCCAAGGCCAAGGGAATGCAATTGAGCCGTAAGCCAAAGACAGCGGATCTTTTTGAGGCCATCAAGACAGAGGTTGAGCCTGTAAGAGCTGTACCCAGTGCATCTAGTGCGCCTACAAATTCTACTGGTTTTGCCAAACACCAGGAAAGGTAGGCACAATGTTTGCTTTGTTTTAACAAGTATGGTAGAATAAAAAGTAAACGTGGAATAAACAATGTCTTTTTTGTTCAAGTGTTCACATTGATATCGAGGAACGTGTTTCTTTGGCTGCCAACAAGGATGGTGGATTAGAACAAATGGATATCAAGGGTGTTTTGACTCTCCGTGTGGTTGACAATGCTAGTGCACGTGTACGCATTTCTATCCGTGCCACTGAAGATTCTGCTATCCAGTTTAAGGTAAGCCACATCTATATAGATGTAAGGGTTTGATAGGATATATAATTAAACATACTATTTGATCTCTTCCGCTCTTTCCAAAAAAAAAAGACCCATCCAAATGTAGACAAGGTTGCTTTCAAGAATGAAAATGTTGTACAAATGCGTGATTTAGCAAGACCATTTCCTACAAATCAAAACCTTGGCGTTGTCAAGTGGAAGTACACTACTCGTGATGAGACTGCTGTCCCATTGTCTGGTAATAAGTCTATTGTATAAAATGCTGAAGTGTTAGGTACTAAGACAATTTTATTAAAAGTCACTTGCTGGCCTTCCCCTGCTGGCGATGGCACTTGCGATGTGAACGTTGAGTATGAACTTGAGGCAGATCATCTTGAGTTGCGTGATGTAGTAATCTCTGTACCTCTTCCGTAAGTATACTTTGTGGTTGAAAGGCAAGAAATTCTATTCACTAATTTCAACTGCGATGTAATGTCTTTTTTAGTGCTCAACCTATTGCCAACGTCAACCATGTCGATGGCTCTTACTATGTGGATCATGAACGTCATGTATTGGAGTGGAGACTTCCTGTAGTTAGCAGTGCCAACAAATCGGGTTTGTTGGAGTGTAACATCCCTGGTGACAATGCTGATTCTTTCTTCCCTGTTATGGTATCATTTGTGAGCGACAAGCTTATCTGTGATGTTGATGTAAGTATAAAAATAAAAATTGTGAATATTATATATGCTAAAGCCTGGATTTTGTGCTCTATACAGGTGTTGCAAGTTCAAAATCTGGATACAAATACCCCGGCCTTATTCTCTAAAGAAGTATTACTTGTAGCAGACGACTATATTATCGGTTGAAAAAGAAGAAAAAAGAAAATACTATTCGAAAATAATTATGGGATGATTAAAGAAGATAAACACAACAGCCACACTTGTATAAAACACACAGAAAACAGCAAAAACTCTTTACAAATTGCTCTTTAGATCAGTGCCAAAGAGCCACAACGGATCACACCAAAAAGTCTCTTTATTTCTCAATCTTTAATTTTATTCTTGTTTTTCGTAATGGATTCGGCCACTTGGCTTTCTCATTAACTTCTAGTTTTGCAATAGTTGAGGTACACCCTTTTGTGTACATATTTTTGCCCTGTGCCTTGAAGTACATTAAATTCATCTTATTCTACTTTTGCCCTAATTATTATTATTTTATGTGTACAGTAATGATCCGAAATATTATAGATAATCATCTTTATTCTTTGTTTTCCTACTTAGGATGATGTTTGAGTGCCAACACGTCCGTATAAGACAGCTTGAAGGCTAATGTATTATTGGAAGCAATATATATGTGTGTGATATAAGGACCAGACGCATTAAAAATATGCTAAATAAGAATATATGTTGCCATCAGATTATAGCTTATTAGTTGAAAATCAATTAAACCATTCGTTAATTATACTACTTTATAGTTAGCGATTGTAATTATATTATTGTCGCATGTTTTTAGACTGACAGGGTAGTCCTATCCAAAGACCAAAAAAAGAAAAATAATATATATATATAAGGTGTGACTATGGTCCCAAAGGAGCCAACAAGCAAGAGGGGGCGGTGTTTCTAAATGCGTGTTTTTGGTTGAAGCTTTCAGGAGTGGAGCGGCTGCCCAGAAAAGAAAGGGGAGGTTCTATACTCAGCAATCGCAGGTTTCCCTTTCCTGACGGCTCAAAAAAGGAAAGAAAAAAAGAAGAGAATAATAATGGCAACGGATGCGATACGTCAGGCCATAATCGCCAGTTTATTTTCCTCGGATACCGGTGGCAAGTGATGCCAATGGAGTTGAATTACGACCAAACACACAACTCATCCGAGAAAGGTTGCTGAATTATAGGAGGAGCAGAGAGACTCTTGATACATGTTAAAGTCTTTGAAGATGTCAAACAGACAGATGGTGGTGGAAATGTCCGATCGCCAAATATTATGGGCAAACCTCGATACCTCTGCCTGACGCGTGAGTTGATGATGAAGTCGGATGATCTTAGACTAACTAGTAGCTTAGAAAAAAGAAATAAGGTTCGACTTTACAAGACCAAACGCAACCAGGCAGGAACTTTTAGTATAGGAAAGGCATGGTCATTGGATGATATCCGACAGATCGAAGTTATTGATGTAAGAAAATATCCTTGTAAATAAGTCGATGCTTATGAATCGTTATAATTTTAGGCAAATCAATTTGCTATGACCTTAAACAAGCAGTATCTTTGGGCAGTGGAGATACCGCGCGACAAGATGATTTTTTTGGCACATGTAGTAGATGTAAGAAATATTGTTGCGTGTTTGTCCAGCAAGACAAATTGAAAGAAATGTCTTTTTTTGTGTTATTTGGATCAATGAATAGGCATGCCAACGATTCTTAAGCAGAGTACCAAAACTAGTCAACGTAGATGAAGCATATCTTTTACGATGTAGGCCTTGAAAAGAATACATATGCATTTATGTTTTTCTTCTTCCTTGTCTTGATTAAACTAATATATGTATATTTATACTTATACTTATATTTATACCATTCATAATAGTTCTTAACAACTCTACATCTTTACCCGTGTCCCCAACGACAGCCTCTCCGCATATTCAATCACCATCTATCAACAGTGATGATGCATCGGCTAATATACCTTACTCACAGCACGATGCCTCATTTCAATCTCTAGCACCTCCTGCACCATATGGCCCACTTTATCCAGTCCAAAATTCAGATCGAAACTTGGGAATGGTCGATAGCCCTATGGCAATACAATCTCCTATGTTACCCCCTCCACCAATCATTTTAGCACCTCCTCCTCCTCCTTCTCCCTCCAGTAAGTACATAATATGAAATGGTATAACAAGTACTTTTTGTTTAAATAGAACGGTTTTAGCCCGTATAGACGATTCTCCGCGTATATTGATGGAAGCCAAAGAAAGAGAACGAGAGGAACGTAAGGAACGAGATCGTGCTAGAGAATTACGACGAGAACGAGAGAAGCGAGAAAAGGCTGTCGAAGAGGAAAAAGGTAAATAAACTAAGAATAAAATCATAGGGAGAAGAAGAGGAGAAAAGAAAAGAAAAAGAAGTTAATCTTTATTAATGGGAATTATTAGCAAAACGAAAACTCATGGCTGACATGCAAGATAAGATGGCCGAACAGGCTTCGTTGATGAATGTGGAAGAATTGCTGACGGACTTTAACTGGAAAGCGAGCGGTAATGCAGCTGCACTTGAAAAACGATTATTGGGTGAATTACATGCTCTGGAGGCTGTAAGTTTGACCTACACAACCGCAAGTACTTGAATATAGTCATTGGCGATCTAAAATTTGGGATTATAGGCAAATGTACACGCTATTATTCAATCAGATGAAAGAGTACGCTCAGTGGTACAGCACATAGATAATGCACTGGACGAATTAGATAGTATGGAAAGCTGGCTATTACTGTACAGCGCTGAATTGAATGCAAGTGTGAATAATATTAATAGCAATAATAAAAGCACGCTTGTCAGTACTAAATTTATTCAATATAGAGTATGGGCGATGATATTCGTGAGATCGAATCTCAAAATAGAGGTCTTCAGATCCTCACTTCAAATCAGCATCATCTAATCACGGAGCTGGATGAATTATTGGTAATACTTTGTTTTCAAAAAAAAGTATAGTATATACTTGCTTGATCTCTTTTGACAATGTCATCATGTTATTTTCTTTAAATACTAGAGTGCTATATCTATTCCACGAGCATGTCTTGAGAGTCTCAAATTTGATCCAATGGATACTGTAGATGATATTGAACGTATACAATCTTCAGCTGAACGCCTTCAAAAAGTTCTCAAAATTAAATTGGATGGTGGTCTTCAGGATATGCATGCAGTGCAGGAGAAGTTAGAGACCTATAATGTACACAGTAACACGTTCTGCTCTCGCATCAACGATTTCTTAAAGAAACAGTTTGATCAACAGGTAACTAATCTTAATGCATGGCCATCTAATCGACGACTTGTCTAATAAGCAATTGACATATTACTGACAAACAAAAACAAAAACAAAATATAAAGGCCAAAATCCTAGCAGATTCCAGAACAAGATCTCAGCCTACTGTATCTGTGCGAAAACCACAATCTATTGTAGCCCAGCCTCACGAAAGTGTTGAAGATGGATTAATCCGATACCAAGGATTTTCTCTGTGGGAAAAAGAGTTGGAACCACGCATGTACAATGAACTACAAAGAGTAAGTTTAAAGTAAGACATTAAGAAGAGACGGAGATTGTCTAATCCGAGAAACTGGCTGTCATTAGTACTATGCACAAACCATGGCCCCTTTATACGAGAAAGATATTCGTGAATTAATGGATGCCACCCGTGGTTTTTACTCTACATTACGTAACCGAGGTCTTGATGAACTTGAATACAGTAAGTTCTCTGTGTAGCTATTGATATTTAGAGTTTTCAGTTTCTGTGTAAGGGATTTTTACACTACTTTAATAGTTTTTAGACCAGAAGAGTCGAGGCCAGTACGTGCACTTGCTTATGGGGCGGATAAACTTCGAGGAGGAGATGAATCACGAACACATCGCTATCGCCATATATTACGTGGATCTGTCGAAGGCATGAATTCTCCCGGGCTAACCGCAGCAAGTGGAGGTAACACTCGTGGCGGATTGGATGAAGAAGAAAAACTGGCAGATGATGTAAGTCTAGATTATATATATATATATAAGAAAATTAAACGTAAATTCTGCTTTATTTTGTTCAGGCATTCTCTCAAATGATTAGTCAAGGAGCTATGCTGGTCGGCCGAGAGCAAAATTTTATGAGTGATCTCTTCCAGATAGCACCAAATGCACCAAAATCATTTTTGGAGCGTGGACCAGTCTTTACACAAGTTCCAAGTGTAGCAGATTTGTGTGAACGACGAGAGAAGATTCGAGATGTCAAGATTTCTAAGAAAATTCTGTAAAGTTTATACCAGTATAGCAATACCAGAAGGAAGTTTAATATACTAATTTTCTTTCTTTATAGGAACTGGATGGAATTGCTATTTGAGACATTAGAGCCAAGTCTTGTAAGCTTGATTGAATACGGTGTTAAGAGTGATCCAACGTAAGTAGAAAGGTCAACAAAGAGAATGGCACCATAAGTAATCATTTGCTTCTTAGACAAACTGTCAGCATGATGTCTTCAGTGGAATTTCAACAGGAAGAAAGAAAAGAATCTGATCAGGAATTTATGCTCAGACTGTGCTCTTCTTTAATGCAGCGATTAAAGCGCATGTTTGAGCGTTTTATTGTAAGAAGCTCTCTAGTCACTATGTTGCATTTTATGTACTAAATGCACTTTTTATTTTAGACTGATCAGATTCGTATCATTGAAGAAACAAAAGTTAGCTCAAAGAAACGACGAGGAATTCTTCCGTTCTTCAGGACCTTCCCTGTATGTATATACATTTATCTCTTTGTTTATTGTTCATATAAAGATTATCGAAAGTTAAACCGTATATATAGATTTTTGCATTACGACTTGAGATAGCCGCTGCTACAATTGAGCCCGAATCTGAGACCCGCAAGACGGTAAATGAAGCCTATGAAAGAGTTATCAATGGTATGATGGCCAGTCTGGACAGTATTGCGCGGGAAAGTGACCAAACAGGCGATGACAAGGAACAGCTGAATGCAAACATTATGTATATTGGTATGTTATCATTCTTATGTATATATGCTTTTATATTAACGAATCGCTTTTAATAGAAAACATGCATCATTTTTATCATGAACTGAGAACTCATAAGCTTCATGTTTTGGAACGATGGATCAAACATGCAAAATCTCAGTATGATAGTCGTCTAAATGCTTACATCAAAGTCATCATTCGGCGACCTTTGGGCAAACTTCTGGTATTTTATTCTGCTTCTTCTTATAAGTTTCTGATTAGAATGGTGATATAAATCAAACTGCCTTTTATTTTATTTTTTTTAGGAATTCTTTGAGGGTGTTGAGGCAATGATGCACACTAGTACACCTGAGGAAGTATCATTTCACACAAATTACAACAAAATCCAACTTCGTAAAGTTATTATGCTATATCCGGCAAAAGAAGTAGGTTTAAGCACAAAGTAAATTTATGATTAGTATTGACTTTAATTCTTGATTTAGATAAAAAAGTCTCTGGAGCTGCTCTATAGACGAGTAGACAAGCATTTTTCCGAAGAAGAAGGATTGTTGCAGGTAGTTTGGCGTGGTATCCAAGAAGAATTCATTCGTCAACATGAAAAAATGGAGGATTTGATTCAGAAGTGCTACCCAGATGCAGGTGTTCACCTTGAATTCACTATTCAGGACTTGCTAGCTATGATGAGTGAGCTTGCTCGCAAAGTAAATGGCTAAACTTTATTCCTTACCTTCTCTCTCTATATATATATATAAAACACAAGTTTATACGTTACAATCCATAATGCTAAATAATATACTTCTAGTAAAGGGTTACATAAAGTATAATGCTGTAAAAAGTTGCTACATTTTAGCAATATTTAATTCCAATAACACTGAATCAAAAATAATCGTTCAGCTTATATGTAAAGTAAACCTAAATGCTTTTGAAAAACTTTCCATATATATATTTATTGAAAATTCTATATTCTCTTTCACTGTTGAAGAAAACGATAATTAATAGTACAAAGTAGAAGGCCTAATAATAATGCTAATAAAAATAAATATCTTTTTAAAGAAAAAATAACCGCTACAGATTCTCATAGTCTACATTTACTAAAGAATAATTGACTCGGTCGTTGTAACTGATATACTATCACTTTAACGTTCTTCCTTGGTAAACAGTTGCTTATCTTCTACTATGAGTCTCTTAAAGCTTTATCGTTATGTAATCAGAGTCGCTATTTAGTGTTTTGCACACATACGTGCTTCGTAATCCAATATATATGCAATAGATTGATCTCCAAGTCCATCAAAAATCGGTCTTGTTTTACATAAATCCATCGCAACAACTAATCAAGTTTATTTGTCAGCCCCAAACCATACACACGTAGAGATCATGCCCTGATTTGCTATTGAGAGGCTGTAGCTATGTTTATGATTATACTTACCTACAATTTATATACTTTCATATCACACAAATAATCCATCTTCTGCCCAAGATTTGCTCTTTATTTACTTTTGTTCTTAAAAAGTCTATCGTACAATTCATCCCAAAACTCTTTGTCTTTTGACGGAAGTCCAGGAAGAATAGCTTTGGCTACGTGGCCACATCTCAATTCAACATATTCTTCAAGAAGATAATCTTGCCAACTTTCACAGGAATCATATTTGTTACGCAATCCAGTGCTTTTCGACACTTTGGGTTTTTTTTTGGTGTGGCTATCTTGGTGGTGTTTGAGGGTGGTGTTTGAAACCTGTCTTGAAAGACGTCTGATATCTGTTTCGGAATTTCTCTTATGTGCAATATTGTGAAATGTGTGGAGCCAAGCGATGTGATTGGTGTGATCTACTACAGTAAATTTTAAGCCCGTGAATTCCTTTTGTTTGTTCTTGTTTGGGGAAAGAGAGTTATTCAACTGAGATAATAGCAGTAGGTTTATGGCAATTTGATCGTCTGTATCATCGTACAAAGAGTAATATTGAATATTGTCGAGGCGTAATACCTTGAATAAAGTGTGAGACATATCGATGAGTAGGTTCCCAGTTTTCTTAGAAATCGATTCAACTATGGTTAAAGTGTCCAAGTTCATATATTGCAGATGTCGACACCTAAAAGAGATGTGTTTGAATACACTATCACTTGTAAGAACTTCGTGTAGCTCCAAAATATTGAGGCCGTGGTGTTGGTGATCTTTTTGTCTCTTTGATTTTTGGTTTGCTGCGTCTTGGCTAATACACAATTCACCGTTATAAAGCCGTAATCGTCTCAGGGATCCACAGTTGTCCAATATATTGCTAATATCGATCGATAAACCACAGTTGCTGATTCTAAGATCCACCAATAACGGACAGTAAGGAGAAAGTTCTATTTTTGATGTATATTTACTATCAAAATATACATTTCCCTCGACCGAAAGAGTCTCGAGCGTATCCGCAAAAGTCCGCAAAGCACCTTTAATAATCATTTTAAAAAAGTGTCCACCGCCGTTCTTGTGTTTCATTGTGTATTTTAAGTGCTTGATCTGGATGTTCAATGGACAGATAAAGTCCCATAACGCAACATGGCTCGAATCTGAAATATCTTTAGTAATAAGATTAAATGTTTCCAAATACTGCATTGCGTCCGGATTGTAAAGAAAAAGAGCCGAGTTTCTTCGCATAACTTCTTCAGGTATCTTGCACTCCCGTACATGCGAAATATCCAATTTAATAAAACGCAAGTTTGGATATTTATGACCAAAATAGTACAGCCACAAAGGATCCCAATCGCGCAAATTTAGATCAAGCCTTGTCAAGGCCAGTGCTGGGATAGTATTTGGAATCATGAGTTGGGCTGGGTGCAATATATTGCCGAGAGATATGCTGGCTTTCATACACGACAGCTGCTGTAATTTTTGGTGAATTTTGTCAAAGTCATCTAGCATATATTTTATTGAATTGTTCCAGCTACATTGAATAAGTTCAATTTTCTGGAGTTTGCTAATATTTGTCAAGAATTCAATAATTTCTTCAGTTGTTTCTTCTATTCCAGAATGCGGAATCTTGATTCTTAGGCTTTCGAGCGACATCCATGTATCGTTGATCCTTGTCATTTCCGGGTTGATCAATTTGTAACTCATGCGCCCAAGATCAAGATGTTTTAGGTTTGGTAGAGATCTTAAGAAATGATCTTGCTGTATACTTGGTATGATGCACTCTCCACACAAACGCAAGCTACGTACTAATGGGCCATATGATTTAGACATGATTCTGGAATCCTCAATTGTATTAAAGAGGGTTTCAAAATTATTCATGGAATCTACATGTATGTGTTTCCATAAGAACTCTTGAAACGGATATCTCCATCCCTTACAGGTGAGAGCACAAGAGCGTCTGTCATTTGTCAATAAAAGCTCGGCGATTTGCAAAAGAATCTCAAGTGGTAGTTCTGATGCTGGCATGATGAGTGGAGATAGTTGTACAAAAATAGGGTTGAATAATTTGAAATAATTTTTTTAAAAAAAAACAACAACAAAAACAACAACAACAACAACAACAACAACAACGTAATACTCACTGGTACTGTGATTTACAAATATAAATATATTTGAACCAAAGGAGTAAATATAAAAGAATACAAGAATTAATCAGGTATTAAATGATACTATTAACTTCTTTTTTCTCACACGATATTTTATCATCAACAATGCATTGATGTATACGGTTTCTTTACCTTTCTTTGGGCAGTATGAATTGCATTTCTTTTAAATAGGGTGTTTCAGCAGTTTTAGATGTTTAGATTTTACTTTTGCGGTAACTCAATACGTGAGCCAATGATAATTGATATGAAAATAAAGCTGTAGAAAGCTTTCGTATTTCCTTTTGCTCTTAATTTTATTTTCTTATGAAATATTCATAGGCAAAATTGGAGAATCTAAATTTGCATTCTATAAACAACTAAGGGTAGTCCTTAGTTGTTTATAGATTGAAAATATCTCAAATTTAGATTAGTAAGAGCCAATCATTTAACAAATTAAACCACCGCAAAAGTAAAATCTAAACATCTAAAACTGCTGAAACACCCTAATATATACACTTTTTCCGGAAATTGTTGTTGTAACAATGGAATGCACTAAATGCACCAAAAAAGATGAATTAAGCAGAGAAATGGTAGAAAATTACATACAATTTTATTTTTATTTTTGCACCAATAATTTCCGGAAAGAGTGTATAAAATTACAATTCTAGGCAACGGCCATATTATTCGACGGAAGGCTATTTTGATCCCCTTGGAATATGAAAGCTTCCGTTCCTAAGCGCGCACGATTTATAGTAGGGATCTCTGCTATATATGAAATCTTGCATAGCTTCCTGTCTCTTTATTATAGATGTACAGCTATTTATTCTTGGCATAATATTAGTGGCAAATCTTATAGTGATGATACGAATCTTTTTAGATCGAGCTGCCCAACTCCTCTTCCCATTTACCTTTCTTCACATCTTTTCTTTTTCTTTTGTATAAAACAGCTTTATTAGACCCTACTCAGTCATGGATCATAATGGCTGGCAATGCTGGAGGCCTTACTGGCCTCAGGGAGTATGGAAGAAAGTTATGGAAATTGATGAAAAGAAGAAATAGGTAGTTTCATTATCTGTTAAATATTATACTTTGTGTAGACACGTAAAAACATTGATCAAAGATGACATAAACGACAACAATTTAAGCCATATTATTGGATCGATGATTCACCACTAGTGAAATTTCTTGTCTAACACTTGCTGTAGGAAATGGCAGGGGGCGCCTGCTGACTCGATCCTTTGTTTTTCAAAAGACTGACAAATTTATCCACGACATTTGCTGGTACTTCCATCTGCAGGCACACACAAGCTCTTGCTGTGGCCTCTACAATACATGCCATCTGGCGAGCTCAATGGGCCTCTGTCATGGACGAAAAGTCCTTCCTTTCTGGTGTGACTATACCCAAGGCACTTGTGGTGATAAGGCGCTTCTTGGAGTAGTTTTTCTCTTAATCTCTTTTTTTTTCTACCCTTTCCGTCTCATATAAATATTGTAATACTAAAATTTAGGCAAAATCACGGATATATCCAAAATATCCAAAATGGTTCAAAATAAACTCTGCTTTAAATAAATTGGAATTATACTACTTGTGCAATTGATAAACTTTGTATAACTCCTCTGTTTTGCATTGAATTTTAAATCGACCAGTTCATGACATCTTTTTGTCAATTCTTTTTGTCACACTATTCTCAATTACTGTATCTGTCTATTAATCTTCTATTATATAATATATACATGTAGTCCAACATGGAAACCGAAAACTATGAATTATCTGTCGTTTCTTTCCACTTCTCCGAGTTTGTCTTCTTCCTTTTTGTCCTCCCTTAAAAGAATAGAAGAATGTGGTACAAAGGTTAACTGAACAAGACAGTTGCTTTTTAGGCTTTATAGTAAGCCTCTTTTGATAGTCGAAAAAAAATTGAGCCGAAAATATTAAACTGATGTTAGTTCTATGTATATATATATATATAAAGTCTGGCGAGAGCACTTTTATACACTTTTTTCCCACATCTTCCGTTATTTGCGTGTTGATAGCTGACTGCGCCTTGTACATCTTTATGGTTACCTCAATAAGTCATGTGCATCCAGATTTGTAACTCACAATATCAGTTTCCGCATTATCTTTTTTTGTATTTAGTTTTTTTTAAGCTTCTATGACTATTAAAGAAGGCTTTCAATCAATTTGCTTTTCACCTATCTTTTTTTAATTATTTATTTTTATAGTTATTGTTATGAAAGCGTCAGAACTACCACAGGAGATTCTTACACACATTGCTGATAATCTATCGACAAAGGACAGGTTGTCTTGTGCTCTTACGTGCAAGGGATGGAGATATTCGTTTCAAAGAACTCTGTGGAAAACCGTACAAGCTAATACACTTAGACTCTTCAAAAACATACTCGACACTATTAGATCCTCCCAGAATTCATCCATACCATACGGTATCTGGGTTCACAGTCTATGTATGCAGAATTTCATCCTTAGTCCATACCTCTCGGATATTCCTGTTATCGAGCTATTCAGATGCCTACCAAACCTGAAGTGTCTGTACCTAGGTGATATAGGCTATAAGAACATCTACAGAGGTATAGTAAGCTTGGGAAAAGTATCGGAGTCTCTAGAGAACCTGACAATAGAAACCCATGAAAATGAAGAGATAGTGCCAGCGCCAAGCATCTTGGAATTTATAAATACATGTAGTATGCTCCAGAAACTAGAAATAATTGCGCCTAAAAAGGGTTACCGTATCGAACTAAGCTTGGATGACTTTGACAACTTGCATCAAAACCTGAAAAGACTATCGTTTATCAAAGCTGCCGTCAACCTCAATTTTGACTTTACGGCTACACTTAACACAATCCCAAACACAGCTCCAGCTTACTCTGTCACGACTCTAGATATAGACACCAATCAATGGAACCCTTTGTGGCTATATTATTTTTGCTACAAGTATCCAAACTTGCGTTCCTTGAAGTTAGATGTCTGGGATACAAGTCACGAAGCGTTGAGTTTCGATCAAAAGCAAAGGATCATATCTCTTTTTCACTCCAACCCCAACGCACTCCAACATCTGGAAACATTCAAAATCATAAGCAATATACATTTCGAGCCATCTGATCTTGTTTTATGGGAGTTAATTTGTGCGTCAAGAGTTCCTCTTAAACATTTGACGGTAGATGCAATGATACACGAAGACAGAATTTCTTTATATGTAATAAGTGTCCACCGAATCTTACAAACATTTTCTGAAACACTCCAGACTCTTTCAGTCACAGGATTTCGATATAACATCGAAATCTCAAACCCGACGCTAGAACTATTTCCCTACTGTCCATTTTTAACTGATCTTTGCATCAGTGGCTACAATGGATCTTTTAATCTGGATGATATCTTGGATAACTGTATAGCCCTTCAGAATCTGAAATTTCATGGCGGGAGATTGACCATTGATCCAAACACCGCAAACGAGAATCCAATAAATCAGCAACAACACCATGAACTGCAGAAGTTGACATTAGAGTGCTGCTCTCTAGTCGCTGAAGTACTCAATCGCCTCTCTTTCAGATGTAGGAGCCTACAATATATGACTTTGAATGAAGTCTGGATTTCGGGATCTATTTCTGAAGAAACCGGGTGTTTTCTAGTTGATATGTCATATACCTTCTTAAAGTCTCTCTGCCTCAACCAAGTTGAATACCACAATACACGAGGAGAAATGCCAATACGCGAAGATATGTGTATTCACTTGACACTTCTATCTCAATTATACACGAATGATTCAAAATACCCTATTGTAGAACGTCACAATATTGCTTGGATCTACCTAATTGAGACCGTTATTGTTCCTTGGATAATGGTCGACTATGAAAACAATAAACTTAGTGAGGAGGCAGGCAATCTTATAGTTGAGTTCTATCAAAACTTTCCGTTTAATCAAAGCAACAAGACCATAGTAGATGAGGACAGGCTCGAGTATGGATACCAGGAGACTGGTTGGATGGACGAACTTTACCGAGGGTACGGCGAATTGAGACTTGGCAACATAGAAGCGTATACTCTTGGTTGACATTCAATAGAGAGTCATGAGCTCTAGAAAGATAGAAAAGCTGCATTAGTGACCTTTTTCAAAATAATACATATATAAAAAGCAACATTGACTAGAACAAATATTGGGAGTATCAACGTAAATATACTACTCTGGCGAGATAAAACACCTTTCTTTCTTTTGACCAACTCTTATTTGACTTTCTTTTTGTAAAACATTTTACTTACAGCTAATTCACTCATCTCATCAAGAAACTAAAGAAGAAGAAAAAAGAACCTGAAACCTGTTTCCTGGGCGACAGGTAGCAGAGTTTGAGTACGGCGGCTTTATTTTGGGTTCTATAAAACCAATCAAGACCGCTAGTTCTGATTTGCAGACCATAGGGGCATCTCTTGGACGATAATCTATACTAAGGTATTCGGGATTGCTTATGGATCTGCTAAGAACAAGTGAAAAAGCAGCAGTCAACAGCAGCAGTCAACAGCAATAAGAATAATAATCCTGTTATGTAACGTAAACAGTTTGTCTGAGACATCTAGATATATAGGTAAGATGTCTGAATAGATGTCCAATTTGTCTAAGCTATTTTCTCTTTGTCCAAATTTCATTCTCATTTCGGCAACAATGCGAGTGCTAAGAATACTTGTGATTATACAAGATGGAGCCTCGCTTCATCCCTGACCATAACAATATAAAGAAACGTCAAGCAGCTCTCTAATATTCTTGGTATAAAAATCGGTGTACTTCAGATGCTCAAGAGTCTTTATCTCTTTTCTGATTCCAAAACTGATAAATACTTTTATAATCTATATTACAGTCGCCAATCAGAATAACCGTTTAAAAAAGAATACACCTCAGAATATTGCAGTTTCAGTTTTCGATAACTCTTTGCATCTTTTCTACCGCTTTTCTTATAACACATGTGTGTTTTCTAAATGAAAAGAGGTTCAACTTCAACTAATCTACCGCGACCTCTAAAAAGATATAAAGCTGAACGATGGTAAAGTATTAAACAGCCATATCATCCGTTTCTAACATTAGTATAGTATCAGACGCAGAAACATCTACTGTTGAGGATAGTCATCCGAACGTAACAAATCAAGAAGAGGGCCCTCACTCTTCCAGTACACCAATTTATCCGAAAAAAAGTAAAAAAAAAAGACAAGTAAGAAAAAAGCTTCCAAGATAGTCCACTGCCCCTCGTATGGCTCAAACACTCATGCACGGTCATCAAATAGTAAATGTCCGTTCAAAAAAGTCAAAGCAGGTGAGCATGGTCCTGAGGAGAGAGTTGAGCAATTTACAATCAAAACATCTTTGCACAATACATACCGAAACAACACAATGGCTCAAGAATTTTTAAAAGCTGCCAAATATACCACCAAGGTTTTGTTTGTTGGCTCCATGTTTGCAAACTTTGTCTTTATCAAACTACTCAATTCCAATCAAGAAATTCCGGCTATTGGACAAAGCTTGTTTATCAATATGTTTACTATCATATCTGGAAATGGCAAAAATACTTCGCCGAGTTTTGTGAATCAACTGGTCTGGATTTCATGGTCCTTCGATCATTGAAAAGTGTCGGATACTCTAGTATTTTATCTATTGTCGGTAAGCAATATGAGACTCTTTCCCGAAATTACATACATGATACACACCAACGAAGAACAATACGGGACTTTCGTACCTACAGAATATACAGATCAGCAAAGACATATGTCTTTTTTTTTCTATTCTACCTCATTATTCTATTCAGCAAAAGACCGTCCAGATCGATCCTCAAGCACCTTTTAGAGTATTGAGCCAGTGCGATAAACCCAATTATCGCAAGGGATTGAAAACAGAATCTGATTTAATTGACTTTTATTACAAGTATTTTAACTTTTCAAAAATTGTATTCCGTACTCGAGAAAGTCTTACGAACGAAAAGAAAAAATTCAAGCAAGTACAAAATAAACATGATACCGCAGTGTCTAACCTAGGTCCATAATTAAAGGAACAATTGCTACAGACGGACATTTGGTGTCATTCATAACGCAGGAACTCTTAAAGATGCGACTTTTATAGTGTGTCTTACTGTAGATAGCATATTTCTTATTTATAATATATGTATTATATTACACACAGTGTAAGCGGGGTGTACAGACAAAAAAAATAAACTCCGTACAAAATAGGGTCGGGTGAGATGTGGGAATGGAAGAAAAGGTGGATTGACCTTACACACATACATACATACATATGCATTATGTATATATATAAAAGATGTATGCATGTATATATCACTATTCCTCGCCTTTGTCTTTGTCTTCTTCTCCTTCTTTTTCTTCTAAGTCTTTACAGCTCCTTGGCGCTCAACGCCTTTTCTCTCTCTTCTGCGTCGATACTCACCAATACTCGACTGGCATTGACGATTTGGATGACATTGATAAAGTTCTTGGCAAGGCAGATTGTACCGGTTAATACCAATGCAACCATCCAGAAACCTATTAATCATAATAGAAGAAGAAGAAGAAGAACAATTCAACATTTGTAAGAAGAACAAATTCCTTTTTATATATATATCTTACCGTTTATAGGACCAAAGAAGTTAAGGATGTAGAGTGTAACATAGAACAACTCGTTACCAGCACACATCAGAAACAAGACAATCTAAAGAATAGATAGATGTAAATACATAACATTATTAAGCTTTTCCCTCTTCTTTTATTCTCATTGCACACAATTTCCCTTTGTGGTTTAGATTTATATACTTGCATTGTTGTTGTAGTAAAGACGAAGGAACCAACTATCAGATTCGGACAACTTTTTGTGACTAGAGAGACCAACTGTCATGGAGCTATATGTATTTGTTTTGTGAGAATTGGTTATTATTATTCTCTGTTTTGTTTTATTTTTACATGCGTTCCTTCACTCGCTCATATCTCTCTCGTTTAGTTCTTACCTATACATGTGCATATAATGAGAGCTAAAATCAAGTGCGATCAACAATTGGAATAGAATAGCCCAGGGTTGATACATGAGTGACAGATAGCACAGAAGACACGTCGTGGTACATCTTTAAAAAAACATAAAGATAGATTGTTTAATACAATAAACTTACAAAATACTCTATTGACCCTTCTTTATTTATTTATGTTTTACCTGTCGGTGACCATATCCAAGACCGCACCAAATTTACTGCCTATGTGTTTATAACCATCGATATTAATTTATTCGTATTAACACCCATGCAATTATTCTTACATTGACCAAAATGTCTCGCTGCTACACCATCAACAGCATCCAACAGACAGGAGATGCAGTACAGAATAACGCATACTTTGGGATGCCATGGCATGAAATACAATGATAAGGTTGCAAGGACAATGCGCGTATAGCCTATTATTATTATTATTATATAAAAAGGTAAGAGATTTTGGCGATGATGAGAATGTGTTGTTCGATGACTAATGAGGATTGACTTACCAATCAGATTTGGTATGAACAAAAATACATTTTTTGTGGTCTTTAAAGACGTTATACTTAATGCGCTCATTATTAGGACTGATATACGGCTACGGACAACAGGTAGATAAGATAGAATATGTAAATATTTATATTTTTTGGTTTTTGGCTTTCTCTCTCACAGTATTTTTTTAATTTTTTATTTTTTATTTTGCTTCTTTTATTTCTGAAATTGAAACAAAAAGGAATAAAAATAAATAAATAAAATAAAATAAAATAAAATAAAATAAAATAAAATTAATATAAATATATATAATAGAGAGAGAGAGAGAGAGAGAGAGAGAGAGAAAGTAGATGGTTGGTATTTTATTTTTATTTTGAACTTTTGGGTAATTGTCTTTAAAGAGCAGAAATTCCAATGAACCACTGCACCGACATCAAAACACGAGTACAAGAATACATATATATATAAAATATTCAGAATTACTTGGAATTCAGTAGGCGCAAAAACCCTCTAATAAAAACAATAAACAAATAGGCAGATAAGCTGACAGGCAAACAGGCAAACAGGTAAGCGGGCAGACAGGCAGACAATTAGACAGGTGGGTAGACAGATAAACAAGCGGATAGACCAAAAAATAGACGAGACACGTAAAGCTGAATTTCTTAAATTGGGTTTTTTTCTTCTTTTGTAACTCACAAGAGCTATATAGTTTTTCAACTTGAGATTAAGACAAATTAGGATTTTTTTTAGACGAATTACCCTATAGAAAAAAAAAAATAGGCGATTTTAGTGAATTGTTGCAAGTTTTCCGGGGTTTAAGATGTCTTGTAGTTGAATTTTAATTAAGCACCAATTTCTCTCTCTCTCTCTCTTGTATATTCTACTTTTTTTTTGCAGTCAAAGCAAAACATCTTTTTCTTAGCCTTTTCAACCCGTTACAAAACTAAATACCAAGTTATTCAAATCTAATGGCTTACCAGCGGTAGCTTTGGTGGTTCCTAAGCGGTAACCAGGACATTTTTTTATCTTCTTTGAATTCTAGTCAGTCTTTGTCTCAAACGACAACCCTCCTGGAGATCTTCTTCTGCTTGTCTTCTGGCACTTACAATTTTAATGGTGCCGGTAAATCTATTAGGGTGGGGCTATATTAGCGAGAGTTTTCAACTTGCTTAAAGGTTCGAAGGGAAATCTGGGAGCACGAAAAATAGTGCTTGGAAGTACTAAGTGTATCAAACAAACAAAGATCAAATTCATGCTTACAAAGTAGATATCTAAATACTACACCATTGGTTGGTTCATGACTATGTTTGTGAGATACAGACCAGTCTTTTACCATTAATACAGAAGGTTAACCAAATTCAGAACTGATATTGCTTTCTGGACATTCTTTAGCTTTGGATTGGTTAATATAGAAGGAAAGGCGAAACTTGCGAAATAAATCTTTGGTTGGTTTGAATTTTGGTATTTGCGTAAAATAAGCATAGAATAGAGATAATTACAGTAATATAGGCATAGTCGTGACAATAAATAAGCTCACGATTTTATCTTGTCATTTCTATTATATAAAAGGCAGTGCTATGATCAAACAGCAACAAAGGGACATCAGCAAAAATATCCTGTTTAATATATTTGTCAAGATCGAAGAATGGATCGCGTGATAACTTGGTAAGAAATATGTATCTCATAAGTGCGAAGGTGTTGGTGACAATTGTGTGGACTTTAGCGACAAGGACTTGTAGAGGTCTAAGAAACTCAGGACTTCACCCCGTTGCCTTTATTGATGCCTTGACAGTAATGGCTCGGAATGGGGTAGCTTCGTTCATTGTCTTCTAATCCACAGTGGACTAGAGATATGAGGTTTGGGCAGTACTTTTGAAAGTGCAAATTTGTAGTGACATACTAAGATATTGGGTAAGTATATATGCTGAAGGTCAGTTAATAGATTACTTACAAGAGTAAAGAACAAAGGTATGTAGAGTTTAAAATTCTTGCCTGTCGATCGTGCTGTCTTTTATAGACTTTTATATATGTGACTTTGACATATGAGAATATAGTACATAATTGACCGGATAAATATAATGATTGATTGATATAAAGGAGAGCTGCCTAAAGATATTAATCATTTCATTATTATCCTGCAAATATATCAAAATAAAATTTAGTTCCTTGTATCTGTATTTGCGTTTTATATTCGTTGTTCTGAACTTTGTGTACCTATCACTAAAAACTGACTGGGATATGCGTGGGTATGTATAATTTATCTTGAAGAATAGTTCATAACCATTGTATTGCTTGCAAACCTTCTTCAAGCCTTTTATCATAGGAATTGAATAATAATATTAATATGATTGATTTGAAGGACTTGTAACTTTGATACTTCTAGCAGTTAGGCTTAAGGTGATATTCAATTATCCTTATCTTGGCTTTTAATCCAAAAAGCCATTTTATGTGAATATTGTATGCTGGACTGCTTACAGGTTGCAAAGTTGAATAAAGAGACCAAAATGTCCTACACAATTATGTATTTTTAATCTGAACTTAAAGAATCCTTTGCCATCAAAAAGTAATGACTGTATTACTTTTTAATGCATTGTTGCTTTTTTATTTTGTAAAAGTCTTTTTTATTTCTTTTTTTCACAAGGTCTAAATTATTAAAGGTCTTTAAAAGAAACGTACTTAATAGCTATCAAGGCTAGTACTGATAAAATGTAAATCCGTAAAGCTGACAAAAGAAAGTAACTTGAGAAGAATTGACAGAAAAAAAAACATCTACATCATGTACAGTTTGGTTGTCAAGATTGCTCGCATGCTCATTAGAAATAATTGATCCAGAGAATTGCAGGGAGTATGTCTTCTGGTTTTTCAAAGTAGGGATCAGACATGACAATGATAACACAAAGCAGGTTTATACTCTTTGATAAAAAGAATCAATTAAGCCATATACATACCTACATTAATATTATAGTATTTAGAGAATAGCAGTTTTCTTTAGATAAAGAATGTAAAAAGTATCACATAAAAATATATACATGTACATTACTTAATAAATGTATAGCTTAAGCTGCTACTAAATATCATAAAAATTGGTACTTCTTCTTTGCATACTTCTTTATGTTTAACTTGTATTATTTTGATCAATAAAAACCATAAACTTCCAATATAAAACATCGTGCATTTGTTGAACCAATCATAAAGAGAATAGAATACCTAAAAAAGATATAATTGACATATTTTGAATATTTGATTGGATTAGATGCAAAATAATATAAAATCCCATAAATCGTATTTGCCAAAAAGTAAGGTTGATAGGCTAATGTTTGGCATGTCATTGGCTATAAAAGTTGTTATTACGCAACCGAGTTGCGCATACGGAGACTTAAATGCTACCATTTCCTACAATGTTAGATTTGTTTTTAACTCTCATAATTCATAAAAAAAGCGCAACCATAAAATTTAAAAGCCAAAAACATCATATAAGCTACAAAACCTTACAAACAAATATTTTAATTTTCTCTTTTCCTATTCAATCAGAGACCTTTAATAAAATCCTGAGCTTTTTCTTCCTGGCTCCATACAAAAAAAACATAAAAAAAGCGTAATTTCTGAATGTTAGGCCAATACTATTCCGGAAAATGTGCAATAAGTTTTAATCAAGAATTTGCCTGGGATTCATTTGTTTCTTAAATAAGTGCTAAAGTTCAAAGCGCAGTACTAATCATTATCTTTTTTTAAAAAAAATTAAAAAAAATCAAACGGCGAAAAGAGGTGTGTAGGTATAATTTTCAAAGCTCTTTATCTTGACAAATTTGACAGTCTATTTACTTTTTGTTTATTAAAATAAATACTAATTATTGCTACCTAATTATGAGCATTGCTTCCACAATAAGCAGTCTTTCAGCTTCCACGGCTGTTTGGATGATCTATTAACTTTTTCCTCCGCCCTACACATGATTAGTGTTGGTACGACTTAATGTTGAGGTTGCGTTCCGTCTCTTGTCTTGGCAAAAAAAGCCCTGGCGTGACATTAAATCCTTTTACTACTGTGCTAGGCAGAAGATTAAAAGGCCATTTATGATTATCTAATATTTGTATTCCAGTATAAACAGCATCTTGAGCAACATCTGAAAAGCATGTTCCATGTTGTTCAGCCGTTTAGCTTTTATTTATTGGATTCCGTCAGTTGGTATTGTGATTAGGCTGGCAGAGTAAAGCATTTGGCTCCAAACTCTAGACTGTGCTTGTGTCAACCTTAATTTTGTAAAGCAATACACCACATACTTGCTCATTTCTCTTTGTTGTTGTAAAAACCAATAACTATCCAACAAAATATACACCAAAAACTCATCGATATCCCAAATATTTATTTCAGCACAAGTCACAATCCCCTAGGTGTCTGTGCGCATGACTGTTACTTTCTTCACCGAGTTACATCCCTTTGACTTTTTTTTTCTTTCTCTTTTTCAATCGATCGATCAATTAACCTTGTCTTAAACTGTAAAATACCCATTCTATTAGCCCCAATTTCATAATATTTTTTGATACTGTAGAACATGCTTAACTTCTTTATATTACAATAAAAAGTGTATTTTAATATATTGGCTATAATTAATTAAAGCTTATTCCTAGATACATAAATACAATAGCTAGCCTTCTTTTTTTACTTGTATTGATAAACGTTTAAAACATCAGTCTTAATATGGATCTCATTTCTACCAAGCAACATAATAATAATTTTGTACTTGCTTGAATTTTTTCTTTTCGTTCGTAAGACTTTCTCGAGTACGGAATACAATTTTTGAAAAAAGTCAATTAAATCAGATTCTGTTTTCAATCCCTTGCGATAATTGGGTTTATCGCACTGGCTCAATACTCTAAAAGGTGCTTGAGGATCGATCTGGACGGTCTTTTGCTGAATAGAATAATGAGGTAGAATAGAAAAAAAAAGACATATGTCTTTGCTGATCTGTATATTCTGTAGGTACGAAAGTCCCGTATTGTTCTTCGTTGGTGTGTATCATGTATGTAATTTCGGGAAAGAGTCTCATATTGCTTACCGACAATAGATAAAATACTAGAGTATCCGACACTTTTCAATGATCGAAGGACCATGAAATCCAGACCAGTTGATTCACAAAACTCGGCGAAGTATTTTTGCCATTTCCAGATATGATAGTAAACATATTGATAAACAAGCTTTGTCCAATAGCCGGAATTTCTTGATTGGAATTGAGTAGTTTGATAAAGACAAAGTTTGCAAACATGGAGCCAACAAACAAAACCTTGGTGGTATATTTGGCAGCTTTTAAAAATTCTTGAGCCATTGTGTTGTTTCGGTATGTATTGTGCAAAGATGTTTTGATTGTAAATTGCTCAACTCTCTCCTCAGGACCATGCTCACCTGCTTTGACTTTTTTGAACGGACATTTACTATTTGATGACCGTGCATGAGTGTTTGAGCCATACGAGGGGCAGTGGACTATCTTGGAAGCTTTTTTCTTACTTGTCTTTTTTTTTTACTTTTTTTCGGATAAATTGGTGTACTGGAAGAGTGAGGGCCCTCTTCTTGATTTGTTACGTTCGGATGACTATCCTCAACAGTAGATGTTTCTGCGTCTGATACTATACTAATGTTAGAAACGGATGATATGGCTGTTTAATACTTTACCATCGTTCAGCTTTATATCTTTTTAGAGGTCGCGGTAGATTAGTTGAAGTTGAACCTCTTTTCATTTAGAAAACACACATGTGTTATAAGAAAAGCGGTAGAAGAGATGCAAAGAGTTATCGAAAACTGAAACTGCAATATTCTGAGGTGTATTCTTTTTTAAACGGTTATTCTGATTGGCGACTGTAATATAGATTATAAAAGTATTTATCAGTTTTGGAATCAGAAAAGAGATAAAGACTCTTGAGCATCTGAAGTACACCGATTTTTATACCAAGAATATTAGAGAGCTGCTTGACGTTTCTTTATATTGTTATGGTCAGGGATGAAGCGAGGCTCCATCTTGTATAATCACAAGTATTCTTAGCACTCGCATTGTTGCCGAAATGAGAATGAAATTTGGACAAAGAGAAAATAGCTTAGACAAATTGGACATCTATTCAGACATCTTACCTATATATCTAGATG